>NW_011371360.1:926429-927093 GCF_000150735.1 Paracoccidioides brasiliensis
AGCACAGCATTTATTGAACATATGCCCCACGGGAAGAACACTGTGTCTCGCCACCTCTGTCGATCGAGAGTCCAGGGCAAAAAATTTGTCCGAGGCTGGGATACGCTTTTCCCTTTTGACTTAAATATGGATAATTTCCTGACTAAGAAAAATTCATGAAGGGGGCTTCTGGGGGAACCAGAAACCGTAATATTTCCAGCTTTTATATGCATCGGTATATGCGCGTTCCCAGGGGATGTTGTTTCTGATCTCTCCGGAAAAATTTTCATTAACTACTCCCGCTCCCTTGTCCCATCACGGGGAGCACAAAATCTCGGATAACTAAAGAGCCTAGAAGTACACCCGCAAATTCATTCCCCCCCCCCCCCCCCCCCCCCCCTGTTCCCTAGGGCCCTGCACAGAAACTCTCTAAAATTTTTCTGGGTTTTCTGCCAAAATGTTCCCCGGATCCAACTTCATGGGAAGGTTTCGGGGGGGTTTCCCCTCCCCAGTTGGGGAAACGTTCCATCCATGACCCCAGGCCGATGAAAAGAATGGGGAGAATTAAAATTTTAAAAGACCCACCCTTCTTGGGGGGGATCAGTCGGGAAGAAGTTGCTCAGCAGAAGGATGAGACGCTCCCCCCACATATTTAACTTGGGCCGGGCAAAAAAGCTTCCCTCTT
>NW_011371360.1:958798-991556 GCF_000150735.1 Paracoccidioides brasiliensis
AAATGATGAGACAGCCGCTGACTGGTTACCTTCAGTGTCATGTTCAGCTAAACTAGCAGCTGACATGAAGTGCCATCATTTCTACGCTGAATGGTAGGAAGACTGTTTCTGTCCTCAGCTCGAGAGGACATAAGCATCTGAACAACTGCATGGATTTGTTTGAGACCCAATCTTTCAAGTGGGGGAGAATCAGAGCCGGCCACCGAGCAGCGGCGTACGGGCTCCGTCGGTCCAGTCGGGGTTTGCAGCCAGCAGCCAGCAGCCAGCAGCCAGCAGCCAGCAGTGGCCCCGGTGTGGGAACTGGGAATGCACGTTAAGGCGTTAACTAACGAACGGGGGCCCGTTGGCTTCAACAGTCCCGCCCGCCCGAAGGGGGTTGCCTTGTTGAACCCGAACTTCCGACCCGCGGCATACGGATATTAGTCACTCTTTAGTAACAATCTCACTCTGAGGTTTTAACGTAATCAATAAGCGAGCGAACCATATAAGTGAGCGAACCAACTTCACACCCTTCATATAATGAGAAATGCTCTGCATCAAAAATGTCAACCACACAAAGAAATAAAGCCTCTACTCAGGAAGGAAGGCTTCTTTTAGCCATTCAAGCACTTAAAAATGATCAAATTTCAAGTGTATGAGCTGCAGCAAAGCTATATGAAGTCTCTTATGCAACTTTAACTTATCACATACATGGTTGTACAGCACGTGTTGACACTTTCTCAAAGAACTGGAAACTTAATTTTACAGAGGAAGAATCTCTTGTTCAATGAATTCTGGCCATGGATGAGTGAGGTCAGCCTCTCTGAGTTGCAGCTATATGAGAAATGATCAATCTCCTTCTTACCAGTCAAGGATCTAACCCTTCACCCACAGTAGGTGAATGCTGGGTATGAAACTTTGTCAAGCATCATGATGAGTTGAAATCCAAGTTCTCATACAAGTATGATCATTAGCAGGCTCTATATGAGGATTCTGAGGTTATCCATGAGTGGTTTAGGTTCATATGAAACACTATTGCAAAGTATGGGATTCTGGAAGATGATATCTACAACTTTGATGAGACAGAGTTTCAAATGGATATAATTGAGACTGTCAGAGTGATGACTGAATTTGAAAGAGTTGAGAATTCCAAGTTTGTACAGTCTGGAGATCAGGAATGAGTGACTGTTATTGTTGAAGTCAATGCAACTGGCTGGGCTTTGCATATAATGATTATTCTCAAAGAAAAGATGCATCAATCCTGCTGGTATAAGACAGAAGGGCTACCACACAACTGAGTGATTGAAGTCAGTGAGAATGACTGAATCACTAATCAGCTGGGCTTGTACTGACTGAAAGAGATGTTCAACAAGAAGACTCTACTCTGTATGAAGGACAGATATCAATTGTTGATTCTAGACTGGCACTGAAGCCATGCCTCAGCTGGATTTGATCAATTTTGCACTGAGAATCAGATCATTGCCCTCTACATGCCACCACATTTCTCTCATCTTCTTCAGTTATTGAATGTTGGCTGCTTCTCACCTCTGAAAACTGCATACAGAGAGCAGGTGGAAAATCAGATGTGGCTTGAGATCAATCATATTGACAAGAAGAGGTTTCTGAGTCTCTATTCTGCAGTTCAGATGCAGGCCCTGACTGAGAGCAACATTAAGAGCAGCTTTAGAGCTGCTGAGCTGGTTCTATATGATTCTGAGCAGATTCTCTCACAGTTTAATATCATGATGCATACTCTTACCCCCTCAGGAACATCTTATAGCTCCCAGGCCTTCTGGGTGACAGTCATACCACATAATATACACCAATTGAAGCAGCAGGCTGAGAAAGTTAAAGAATATATCAAGCATTGTACATAGAGCCCATTCAGTCCAACCAATCATGCTCTAAGTCAGCTGAACAAGAGATGTCAAATGACAATGCACAGTGTTGCTATTCTAGCAGCTGAAAACAGAGAGTTAAGAGCTTAAAATGCTAAATAAAAGAGAAAGTGAGAAAGAAGCTGTATATATATAGCTCAAGAGAGTGCTTTGGGGGTTGAAGAGGGCTTGAATTGTGTATGAAGGATCAATGAATGGGAGCAGGGGGTGGTTGAGACTGCTGAAATACAATCACAAAAACATGCAGCTCTATGATGTAGTGTCTGTGGGATTATTGAGCATATTGCCTGTACATGCTCTAAGTGTATAGAAAATAATTTATAATGTAATTTGCTAGTTTTTCTTTATAGTTGAGGCTTTGAAGACATTCTCATTGTATAAAGAGTGGGAAGTGGTTCACTCACTTATATGGTTCACTCACTTATTGATTATGTTAGCTGTAGTTTTCTTTGTCATAGGTGCTGGACTGCACACTATGATAATGAGAAAAAGAAGCAAACTATAAGAGAATCCAGGCATCATATTTAACATAGAAAAGGCTTAACTAGACAGAAATCTCAGGCTTTTATTATTTCATCTGCAGAGGCAGTTGAACAGCTTATTAGGCAACATATCTGTCAGAGTCTCTATCTTTAGTCTCAGCAGCATCCTCACAAGTTTCACCATGGTGTAGTCACTGGCTCTCATGGGCATACTAATGCCCTAGTGTTATTTAATTTAATAATTAGTTATTGTTGAGTGTTGGAAATATAAATTACAATTTATTCAATTGAACATTTGGTGACTGAATTATGTATGTGTGCGTGTGTGTGTGTGTGTTTTTATTTAACGCCTGGTTAGTCCACGTGCCTTAAGGCCACGTGATCTAGTAGAGTCCGCGTCGAACTATAGGGCGGGTAGAGCTACGCCCGTAGGCGACTACCTATCTAGTAGCTATCTTACAAATGAGGCAAAATGAGTTGCGTATTGCTACACCGGCAGAGCCCGTGGGTCGGTTGCCATAGGGCAGAAGAGACTGAATTATGTTATTCTATAACTAATAACTAGTTATATGGTGCTGATTCTGAAGGTGCACGTGTTCCGGTGAGGGTGCTGAATCAGCATCATCTCTCTCTGCGACTCACCCCATCCAAAAGACAAATGTTGATGCTCACAGCAGAGAACTATACAGAACTATACCCAGGAACTCAGGTATAACTAGATATATCTCTCAATACCAATGGATCAAGTAGGAAGACAATGCTAAGTTAAAGCCATGGTCATGATTCTAGCCAGCCGCATCATAATTTTGGAGATGTCACTCTGTGGCCTGCATCCAAAATGAAATCCTCTGCTGCATTCCACCTCAGTTCTGATCCGTCAGCTACCACCCAGAACTCCGCCCCTGTTAGCAGGTTCCGCTGTCTATTCTCCCATGATCTCAGGCGCAAGGCAAAACGATGGCAAGATGGCTTCCTGCGCTTCCATTCCTTCAACAAACGCGTCATGGTCTATGATACTCAGGGTATCTTCGTTGGAGATCTCCATTGGTGCGATGGCGAGGAGTTAAATGATGGTGATGAGCTGGAGCTGGAACGCGGTGTCCTCGTGCAGGTCTGCGAGTGTGTTGAAAGAACCCAGACGGATTTAACAGAGTTGCTGAGTAAGAGAAAACATGTTTCGACTTCCTCTGCAGCAAGGGGCGCTGGTGGTTCGAATGGTAATACGTCTCCAAACTCGTCGGGACGGCTGAAGTCGCTGAATGAGGTGTTGGGAATTCAACGGACGCCAATTGGGAGGGTTGCGCTACCCGCAAGGTCACCCTATGAAGAACGCCATCAGATCATTCGTCTAAACGATGGTGCTGCGGCCACTGCTGAACGGGCTCCAAAGAGGCAGAGACAAGACGCCCGTGAGCGAGGAAATGACGCTGATAGATCATCATGGCAGAACCCGCCTCGTGACTCAAGCTCATACGCCTGCTTTCAGCCAGCAAGGGATCTAGCTTGTGACAAGTCCGCTGCCTCCAAATCTAGTTCAAAGAGTACCGCAGGTACAACAAAAGGGGGCGAGAGGGGCGAGAAGACGAAATCACAGACCGTCATCGATCTAACTAACTCGAGCGGATCCTTCAATACTCTACGGATAGCCATTGAGAAGCCTCGTAGGAAATTATTGTACAAGGACCTACTCCCGCCGCAAGCCGTCCAACACTCAACGGAGAGACAGGACAGCGAAAAATCAAGAGGGGATAAGCAGTCCCTATTGGTACTTGAAGATAGCGCTGCTGAAACCGCTGAAGCCGAAAATATCCCTTCCCCTGTCCATACCGTCAAGCCGGCTGCTTTCCTGTCAACCGCAGAGGCAAATAACACCCTACACTTTGTACCGTCAAGTTCAACTCTGCACGCCCTATTAGAAGCCGACCCCCCACCATCGTCTCAAAGTACCAAATCCATAAACCGATTCCTCAATCCAAGTGTCCAAAAGCTGCCAGTGGCTTCTACAACCAGTAACCAGAGGGGGTCTTCTCCCAACCCTGCACCTCCTGCGCCTCAAAGTGCACAATGCACTATCGTCTCTCCTACCACTTCTCCTACTACCGAAACCCCTCCCCCCAGACCCCCTGATAATAGACCTCTATCCACCCATCGACCCTTGGTCCGGAACCACTCAGACATCACCCCATCACCAGCAACAGCTAAAAATACATCAGAACCCACACCACCGGCGCCACCACCACGAATACATCCAACGACACAACGCTCCGACTCCCTCCCCACCATAGCTGAAAGAAGCAAACCAGCAACAGCAGCAGCAGCAGCACCATCACCACCACCACCGCCGCTAGGCCCTGCTGCCCCTTCAAAATCCTTCCAAAAGTCCCTCCCAGACACATCGTCTGTGCGAGGGAGAACTACCTTGGCGACAGACCCAGCCCCTCGCATGCGACAGAGCCTCCTGGCTCCGAAACGGAACCAGCATGTTGCCACATGCGTAGATGTTGAGGAGGAGGATCAGGGCCCGTGGACTGAGGAGGCGCTTGATTTGTTTGACTGGTGGCCCGCTGGACGGCCGAAGCCGGAGGGCAGAAAGGTGGTTGGTGGTGGGAACTTGCAGTCCATGACAATGATGTTGGGGTAATGGTGGTGGTGGTGGTTTTTTTTTTTTTTTTTTTTTTTTTTGGGGGGGGGGGGGGGGGGGGGCAAGGGTTGCATGGGATGTTTTGTTCTTTTTTATTGTGTAATTTAACAGTGCTTACTACTGACAGCGTTGGGTTGGATGTTCCCGGCTGCCTCTTTATTTTCTTATTTTAGCCTTGTTCTTCTCCTTATTGATGTTATGCAACCTTTGCTCCTTATTTTTTATTTTTATTTATTTATTGATTGATTTGATTGTTCATTACATCCAGATATGATCGCATTATTTACCAAGAGGGTTATGAGGGACTTCGGCAATTGGCATTTGATATACCTACTATTTAGAGAACAGAGCAAGAAAGCATTAATCTAGCATTGAAAGTGTAGGACAGCAGTTAAAGCCCAAGGAAAACTATATGCTCTGTCTAAAACCGATGCAAATAAATCTCTACCCTGTTGCTATCCATCCAAGGCAGTGCCAATAGGTAACTATCAACTCTAGATTGTTACATCGAGCTTTGTAATGGACAATATTCCTGTCAACTCTTCACGCCCTCTTCACCAAAGTCCCCACCACATACGGCAAAGTCGACCACTCAAACCACTTTTGTATATCCACCTTCTCCCACCCACCCTCCCCAGCCTCTTCAGCCACCTCCATCAACACTCTGGCCGTATCCCGATTCAAATGGCAATTACCCAGAAAAAATTTCCACCCACACAACATATAAACAACCTGCATGAACCGGGAGAAGAAGTTTCCCCTCCTCCCCTTCCCGCCACAACGCAAAGACCAAGGATTAACAACATGCTCACACACCAGCAACTTCCCCCCAGGCTTCAACAAATCATACAACCCCCTCATCGTCTCCCGCTGATCAGGCACGGAGCACAACACGCGCACGCACACAATCGTATCAAATATGCCCCGTCCCTGCACCGGACACCTCACCTTCCCGCTAACCACATCCGTCTCCGTCTCTGCCAACAGCCCCTCCCTCCCCAGCGCCGGGAACAGCGCCGTCCTCTCCGCCCCACACGGCAGAATCTGATACTTACCGCCCAACCCACACGATTCGACCTTCGCCGTGAGATCGCCGTGCAGGCCATGACAGGGCTCCGCGCCGTACATACGGATTAGGTTTGGGTTGTTGAAGAAGGGGGTTTGCGAGCCGGTGCCGGGGCCGATGTCGAGGACGACGCCGTCGGCTTGGGCGAGGAGGGGTGGGATTAGAACTGATGAACCGACGCGTGGAGGTTCTGTGTTTTCGCGGGAGCCTGTGTGGATGTGTGTTGAGGGAAGAATTTTTAGTTTTTCATTGATGATGAGGAAATTGGGTAAGTTCCCCCTCCACCAAAAAGAAAAAAAAAAAAAAAAAAAAAACCTAACTAACCAGAAAAATTGATCCAAAACCTCGAGAACGCTTCACTGCGGACCTGCTGCGGGCGAAGTACGGGAGTTAAAATCTCGCCGCGCCTAAAGATAGTCTCAAAGAGAACGGCAGTGAACTCTGCGAAAAGTAATAAAATATATCGCTAATAGAGCGCATATGTTCCCCAAAGAGGGGAAGATATGGGCTTGATGGTAAAGTAATATGGTTAGCCCTGTTGATTCTTCTTTTAAAAAACGGGAAATATTGGATGTGTATAGAAATTCCGTGCAAAATGGGATGGGTGCCCCAATGCAAATGGATAGGGAATATGGACAGAGACCGGCATAATGGATCTGGGTTCAAGGAAGGGGGAATGCATATCCGGATTAAGCCATCATCATTACGTATACATAACATATACGGGGATTATGAAAGGGGGGTATTTTTGTAAGCATTGAACTGAAGATCCATAACAGGGTGACTTCAGAAGAATGGTGTACAAAACACAGTATCCCCTACCGAGAATCGCAGGGGACTTGGAATTTGGAAACTGGAAGGAGAGTAAAATTCAGGACAAGAGTTGGATGAAACGATGCTGCAACTATCCTGGAATCCCTTTTTCTTCTGCTGCAATCTAATCATCCTCAGACTGCGGCGCACTGGGTGCTTTTCCACCCTCAAAGAGCACACACAAATGCTGATTGAGAAAACGGACGAGAGAAAACAACACAAATTTTATCACGTACGATATGCTGCCCCAACAAGCAACATGCCCGGTTCCACCGCGCTCTGCACAAACTCAGAGAACGTGGGAGGGGTGTTGGACGCCATAATCGCTCTCGTTTTTTCTTTTTCTTTTTTTTTTTTTTTTTATGGCAAGAGAACCAATCGTCAGGCTGATTGCTGGGTAGCTGGTTGAATAACTAGCTGGAGGGCTAGAGGCAGTGAGTGCTATGTAACTCGTCGACGTGCTTGCTCTCAATGTTACCTTTCTCTCGTCTGCCACCTGAGCAGGTATGAGATAGGAAGGATAAATAGTAGAATCCGGGCGGGATGGTGTTGGTTCCCGTTCCGCTCCAAAAGCGAGCCGTGCCTCGTTCGGCTTTCAGCCAAAATAGGTCTGTAAACAAATATCCCGACTGAACCAATATTTAACCGATTGTCGTGTACGAAGAGCAGTTAGACGACGATGTGTTCTCTATTTGAAAAGGAATGAGGCATGCCGTATTTTAGAATCCGTTCCGTATGTACGAAATGGCATATCGAATAGGTCGAAACAACAGAATTTGAGGGGAACAATTGAAAACATGATTCAACATTCCTGCAACAAAAAATAGGCCGAGAATCTTCACGAGTGCCGAAGACATGTGACTTTGTCCGAGATTTGCCGGGTTCGCCGAGTCGGAATGCCGAAGATTTTCCGAGGCACCAGAGAGTCACATTACTTCAAACAACCCTCTGAAGATGTTGAATCTGCTGGGAGAATATGGGCAATGCAGCCACATCATGAGAAATGAGGGTTGCAGAGTTGAGCAGATGTTCTTTAACTCCGCATCTCATTCCATTGACTGCGCTTTCCTGATAATATGGAACAACTGAACGCTTCTCATATGTCATCGAGGTACGGAGTAGTGCAAGCATAAAAAGGGCCAGGATCTACAACTACCACTGTTGATGCTGCAAGGAACTGCGCCAACTGACGGCTCAACAAATAGGGGGGTTGGAGGCTGCGTCAGAGACCAACTTTTGTGATAAACGCATAGATATGATCTAAGCAGCTTTCCAACAATTCTCCTTATTCCGATAACATTGAGGGATGGCTAGCCTGTTTACTGTTGCTTCCTACGAATGAAGAAGCATTTAACGTTAGCCATATGAAAAGATGGTCATGTCCGAAGGGGGAACGACGGTGATAGCGCCTCAAAGAAATTATGGCTCTGGATTTGAGCACCATTCACCATACCAAAAAGTGTGCATTGTTATTCAACATCTCACATAAATCATTGCGTATTATTCGCAAGGCACTTAATCATATAGAAAAAAAAAAAAAAAAAAAATTACATGCCCACTCCATTCTCTAAAACATTGTTAAGTGATAAAATAACAAAAGGGGGTAGTTTTTGCCCTTTTTACGTCCATCTATTATATATATCCATGGGAAAGGAATAATAATAGATAGAGAGGGCTAACAGCAGAAATCAATAGAACCTTACCTTACCACTTAACGTGATTCTATATGCCAGTGAAACATAAAAAGAGTAAAATGAACCAGCATCAACTAACTGGGATATATGAGAGAGGACAAGCACAAAAGGAATCTCTATGATATGCAACCAACCAAACCTCCCATGTGTATAAATCATACCTGACCCCGTCAAGTTCCTTTGCGCTGTTACGATGCATGTTAGAACACCCCCCCCACCTCTTTTTGGTTTTACCTATGACAAATGAATCCGCTAACTTAATTCTGAAAATCGAAATTATACCCCATGCTATTTGCATCCGGGTGTACGTCCTTAATCGGATGGAAGAGTATAGACGGAAGCACAACCCGTCCGTACAAAAATTCATACTAGCAAAAGAATGGTAGATCAGTTAGCAAAACATTATACAAGCCCACGCATATATGCAATAACTCACAAGAGCACCCCCAGTCGAACCCTTTTCCCAGCCCAAAAAATTCCAATACAACCTCCCCGCCAAATTCGCCCGATAATACCACGACAGATCCAGAAACCTCGCCTCCCTCTTCCACCCAAACGGGCTATTACTCGAACTCCCCGACCGCCCATTGATGCCAGGATTGAACCACCTCTCTGCACTTTTGGAAGACAGATTCCTGTCCGAATATATCGGATGCGGCGCCGCGACGGCCTTGAAGCCATGCAGCAGCGAAACGGAGACGGGGAAAAGTTCAGATGACATGTGTCGGCCCAGGACATTCTCGCTATCCATAGCGAGGAGGAGGCGCCTGGATAGGCGGGAGTGAGTGATCAGCGAAGCGCGACGCGGGGTGTCACTACCCAAGTATCCGTAGACTTCGTTGCGGATGACCCATTCAGTTCCTATAGGGTGGAAGATGGGGAGGAATCCTATGTAGTCTGCATCTTCGCCTACGCTCCATTCATAGTTGTCCTCCTCCGGTGAGGGAACGGGTGGTGACGGACCTTCTGGGCTGAGAGATTTGAGGTTAATGGGCATGGGACCCCATATGGTTTCTGTTTCAGATTGCTGGGTGAAATTGCGGAAGGCATGGTTGTAACTGCCGTGCAGGGCAGGGATATAGAAGCGGGCGTTGCGCTCCCAGAGGCCGCGGCGGGGTTGGTTGCGGCTGAATTGCGAAAGTTTGGAGGCGAATTCGTAGTGGTGGCCTGTGAAGCGGGAGTCGAGTTCCCAGTTCCAGATGTAGTTAAATTCTGGGCGGGTGAGGGCGAAGTGCTGGACGGAGAGCCATTGGGCGCGGTGGACGCTATTCACTTATGTTAGGCAGTCGAGGAAGGTTGAAGGGAACGGGAAGCGGACATACTCAGTAAGGCTCATCTGAACAAGGTCTGGGTAGCGTTTTGACACCATAGGGATGTTCCATAGGACGGTTATCTCCCAAAACTCCCTGGGTACGTGGTCTTTTATAACCTGCTTATACACGTCGTCCTTATCAAGTTCAATCTTCCCATCCTTGACATGCAGGAGGAGAAAAACAGTGTACTCCCCTCCGGATTGCAGTGACAATTCTGTGATCATCGAGCGAATCACATGCATATCATTATCGGAGTATGTCTTCCCTACGTACGTGCGAATAAGAAGGGCAGTACGTGTCTCCAGCTTCATTTGGCGCCTGGAAGAATTTCGCGGCAAGTCATCCAACAGAGACTCGTCACTATAGAATCTGGCGGCGTTTTTCGCGACGCACTGCCGTTGAAGTTTCCCCCAGTTCACTTTATCCCATTTCACCCGAGATGGTTTCTTCCAATTCTTCACGTCCGTCTCATTCTCTCCAAAGCCGTATGCGCCGTATCTTGTGTAGCGGTCAAAGAAGACATTTTCATTGAGGCCTATAGCTCCATGAGAGCCAAACATGGGCTTAGGGAATTCTATTGCAGAGTGTTAGTCCATTTGTACGTATACAGTTAGATATACAATTGATGGAAATATTTGTATACTCAGGTCGCCCACATAAGCCCCAACCTGGTCGTCCAGATTTTCAGCTACCAACTTCCCCCTCGGACCCTCACAGGGGTAATATCTACCGCGATGGGTTTTGTTCCATTCCTGGCTCTGGTAGTCCGGATACGGACTGTATATTTTAGGGATCTTAGCCCCCGTTACGTCAGCGAACCGGGGGTCATCGACGACGTATGCATTGTTTAAATGTTCAGGGGTTGCGGTGAGTCTGGTTAGTGTTGAGACGAAATTCTTGAAGACGCTGTATTTTCCAATAGATTTGAAGTCAGCACATGAACTTAGAGAAACCTAATAGCTAATATACGCAGTCAATATTGAAAGACTAACCTAGGATACTGGCCAGCTTCTTCATGATACTGTTCCTGCAGGGATTTTATCTGATGCTAAAATAACAACATAAAATCATGATTGCATTCAATCAGCTTAGGACAATTTTACACGCCAAAGCATGGGCACACAATAGGATGGATAATAAGGGTTTAAGATGGTATACCATACGTTTTGGTGAGCCTTGAGGTTATGGCCAATGATTACAGCCACTGAGAGGAAGATACATAGCAGGAAAGGCAGCTGTAAAACACGGCGGGAAGGCCTGTTCAGCAAGATCCGATTGATAGATCTCATGACTCCTTGAGAGGCATTCTTGAGAGAGACTTCTGGAGGATGATAGACGAGAGTGGGCAAAATGAAAACGATTGTATGCAGTATGTTGTCTGAGATGATATTTTCCCTCGAGGCTCACAGTGTAAAGATGGCTCCATGGAGCATGGAGAGCAAGAACAGGTGACTAAAGGGCAGGGCAACCTGCTAGTTAGCCATTATCTATTTAATATTAATATTAATCGTGTTTCTTTTCCGATCAAGAAGAAGAAGAAGAAGATGGAGGAGGAGGAGGAAATGGGGTAAAAAAAAGAGGCAAAAAATTATGGGGGGAGGATGTATAACTATCTACCAGGAGTGGAGCGAGTCCGGCCCGTTGCAGAATTATGAAGGAATTCAACTTTTAACCAACATCGTTGTTGGTCAATTAATTGAACATTCAATCCACTCCTCTTGCAATCAAGTGGATGTTTTATTCTTCATTCTGCCCACTTCGCCATCCCCATCCCGCTCATCCCGCATTTCCTGCCAAACATGCATCATTTTACTAGGGTTCAATTGACAACATGTATGCGTTTTATGCCCCTGAACTTTAGATAATGTATAACCCCGCCGCCATTCTTGGAAGAAATACTCTATATGCCGGCCTTTTCCTTTTCAGTGGTTGCCTCTCTACCCCACTCTCCTAAGCCTACAGCCCTAATTGCCAACCGATGAAGACTCTCGAAGATCCTCGGTATGCCTCTCAGACTTCAGATGGTTGATGAGAAAAAATTGCTCTATATTTTGACTACACTATTGTATTCCGAGGGTAACAATAGTGAAGGATGTTTCTACCTGATAAATATGACTTTTGAGAGCTTCAAAGGCGTCTAGCTTTTGGGAATTCCCAATTTTAACGGCAGCCGTTCGAATCATGGATAGTCTGACCTTGTCTCCACCAACTGACTCAAGAAAGCCCTACGCATGGCCTAACTGCGTGCGCGACGTTCGTGGTCGAGTCGGGTTAAGCGGTTATTTTTGAATTATTCATACTATGCCACAGAAACCTTTCCCTCCGTTAATCAGATGAGTTGCCATACATCTACATCACTCATGCAAGAACAGAGAATCCATACAACCCCCTTAACACAGAGGGCGTATAATTAGTATTCACTAGCAGAAACGAAGAAAAGACTTCCATCTCTGGAGAGGAAGATAAAAGACAAAAGAAACCATGGTAAGGGAAGAAGCTGGATTTAGAGGTGTTGTTGATATGATTGCAACTGTGGGGAGGAAATGAAACAAGATGAAAATAGAACGTACTGGTAAGCAATAGGTAGCATCAAAGGCTCCAAAAGAGTAACAATATATAGAGACAAAGGAAAATCAGAATCAAAAAGGATCAGTTTAGCGAAACGGGTGACAGTTAAAAGACGATATGGCAAAATGACAAGTAAAAATAGAAAAGAGAAGGGAAGATAAAGGAGCCATTAACAAGAAATAAACCGTGACTAGAGAAAGAAGAGCTGAAAGTTTTGTGTGGAGGGGGAAATATGGCCATCAATATGTGTTCCGGAATCCGTCGCGGGATCTGGTGGTTAATAAACTAACAGATAAAATCCATGCAAAAGCAAAATATCCTATATCGAAATAAAAGGACCAGGTACGGGGAACCTCAAGTGTCCCAAAAAAGTGTGGAAATTTGGAATTTCCAAATGGAAAATGGTATCGATAGGATACGACAGGTATAAATAAATGCACCAAGCGAGACAGGAAGGAAATGAGATGAAGAAAAATATCCCGACAAGGAAATTCGTCAGACGCATTGGATTAGAGACAACGTAAGAATGAGGGGACTCGGTCAGGTTGTAGGAAGTCAGATCGAAAAAAAAGATCAATGATTGTGGGGGAGACGGCTAGCTCTCGAGCTATATCGGCTCGTTCGAGACAGTGAGCTGACATCATGCTTGCCTGATACCGTAGAAAGAGAAAAATTAGGGCTATATTCGACCACAATTGGAAAAATCAATTAAAACTTCACAGAAGAAGGGGGGGTAATCATACCATCACAACAGGCCCGCACATTCTCCAACAGATCTGCCTCCATCTCCTGCTGTTCAATAAGCCGTCTTAAATTCTCGGCGCTATCTCGCTCCGCAGCGTTGGAGTTATCTATACCCTCACTCGCACGGTCATACCTGCTCCGCCGGCTCGAAAGCGTCCCGGATATGACCGAAGTCCTAAACATCGTGCTGAGACGGGAAACAGAGCCATGGCGCACATCGACACGGGAAGTAGAGTTGCGGCCGCTGGATAACGCTGGGGACGCACGACCAGACATCGCGGGCTGTTTCACTGTAAGCGTGGGTTCCGGATACTGTACGGAGTATGTGCGTGCGTTGCGGCTCGTTCGAGAAGCAATGGACATGCGCGATCCGCCAGGACGCGATGAGCCGTGTAAAGATGGGTTAAATTCATCCACGTCATCTTGAGTGAGATTGTCACCTCTATCCGCAGTCTCTTCGCCGGCGGTTCTCAGAAGGAGATACGAAAGAGCATTGAACCACGTTTCATGCCGTTGGCTTGTCGAAGCGGTGAGCTTGACTATCCGACCGGGGGTGATGATCTCCAGACTTTTACGGTGTAAGCCAGGGGGGTACGGATTATCGTCATTGACTACACGAACAGCTTCAATGGCAACGCTCTTAGCTTTACGTTGCGATTTCCCAGCTGACTGCGGGTCCTGATCACTCCAGTACAGAGTTCGAGTGTACGGATGAACCCAGAAATAGCGTTGGTGACGGGTATTGCTCGACAAATCTGGCCGACCGGTCCGGCGTGTATACTTCCATAGAAACTCTCCTATCATTGTCTGCGTGATAGCCTGGATCATGCGTGGGTCGGTACCAGACTGAAAGGGATATCCTCCATTATTCATGTTGAACCGTACATCAAGCTCTGACGCGAACGAAGATACCGATGAACGGCGCGATATTTGGCTGCTGCGTCGAGTATGCGCACGGGGTGTAACACCATTCTTCATGCTTGAAGCTTGATCGTTTGGCGTGCGGGTTCTGCTTTGCGCATTAGTGCGAAACGCAGAAGCGGGGACGAGAGGAGGCCCCATCGTTCCTGAGGAGGGGACATCTAAAGATCGTCGCTGGCTTGCAGCAGCAATAGCTTGTTTGTGGTCAGGAGGTAGCGGGGGATAGGACGTTATCGAGCCGCGTCGTTGGCTGCAAGCACTCCCGGGACGTTTAACAGCAGTCTGCGGAGGCTGTGACGTATCCTTCTGCAATGTACTTGGTAGAAGCCTTGCCTTAGGCGTGGAGAGAGAACCGGAAGCGCCCTCGACAAGAGCTTGAAGCTGTTTACCGTCTGTGCCCGCTTCCACGGAAGGTGCAGCAGTACGACGAGAGGAGCGCTCGATAAGAAGCTGGTCGATCTGGGTTGCAGTAAGTATTGTCTGGACTGAATTCTCTATAGTTGCAACCGGAATGTGCGGGACTGGCTGAGCAGGTTGCGGTGTAACAGAGCTGTGCATAATTTGGCTGAATATATTATTGGCAAAGGGCGCTGCTATATCCTCTTCTTTTTCATCCTCACCTATATTCGCACTTCCAACAGATTTGTCTACAGTCGAAGAAATCAGAAAGATTGGATCAGTCCCAACATCCACCGAGTTGAAACCGACTATGCTGTGGCCCGAAATTTCGTTTACATCGACTGCAGTATTGGGTCTCTTTGACGAAGTCTCAGCATCGAATAGTTTAGTTTGTGCGACCACTCCACGCAATACCTGCGGTTCCACCGGTTCTGTTTCCGCTGTGAAAATCGGCGAGATCTTAAGTTGCTGAGTTGGTTTCTTAACAGCCTTTGACAGAGATGGCTCCAGTGGTTCCGTTGTCTCAGTTTGGATAGGTGAGAAGACGAGCGAGGGTGGCGTAATAGCCTTCACAAGGGCAGGGACAGGGTAAGTTTCCTCATAGGTAATGGAAGACATATCTAGCTGAGGTATTGGCTGCAGCGGTTGTTCCTTGTTGATAGTAGGAGCAACAGGCATGGTTTCTTCAGATAGGATTGGCGATATATGTAATTCCAATGGCAGCAACGGAGTCAAAATTGGAGACTCTGGCATATCTGATTGCACTTGACGTTGTTTTTCTGTGACAGGTACATCCCATATTGTCTTAGGCGGAGTATCAAGAGCAACAGAAAGATCACCGATGTCAACTGCCGAACTCTTCCGCGGTGTGTACTGTGTAGCAGAGTCAACAAATTCCGTCGCATCCCCAGACTCCGTAGCAATTTTAGTGTGAGTTGTCTCTGCTTCAACGGGCGTCAACGAAGCCACGACATCCGGAGTAGTCTGCGAAGGTTGCCAGGAATCCGTCATCATACCCGAATCTACCATTACCCTAGTGATGGAATAAGTGCTAGACGCCTCGGATGGCCGGCATTGATCATTGAATCTGGAAATATTTGGCGTTGATGTTTGGGATACCGTGGTCGAATAACGAGGGGTTCCAATATCGCTACCACTGTCTGGACCATTGAGTTGGTCCTCCAATTCCGCAAAAAGGCTCTGGCCGGATGGGATAATCGGAGGATGTGCTTGGGAGACGCTAGTAGCAGGGGAATTTTGCGCACTCAAATTAGAGCACACAGGGGCCATGGAGTCTCCGGAGGTTCGCCCACGTCGTTCACGCACACGAGTCATTTTCAACCTGTAGCGCTGTGGTTGCAGTGCTTGAATGGGCGTACGCTCATAGTCCACACCAAAATCCTCATCGGAAGTCGACGATGTGCTCATGAAGGATGTCCGATCGCCAGGTTTTGTCATGGACTGTCCTGTGGGTTTTTTACTGCGGACACCAGTTGCGGGGCCAGAACGACTTTCAGTTTCAGTAAGCTCCTCTTCACTGGTATTTCCACCCAGGCTTTCAGCGCCAGTTTGGAAAGCCTCACTTTCAGTCGCGGTTTCTCGCTCATTTGCAGTTTCGAATGCGTCTTCCGTCTCGTTTGTGGTTTGATAAGCGTCGCTTGCATCAACTGAGTCACTGCGGGAGCGAGCAGAAGACAGGAAGGTATTTAATCTTCCAGAAAACTTCCTGGTGGGACTTGCTTCGACGGTATGCTCTTCCCAATCTGGTTCCCCAATTTCAATTTCCGCAAAACCGCGCCTGGCACCAAGCATTTCTGGCCGAGCGGGCTTCTTGAACACATCTTGTTTTACTCTCTGACGTTTGTTGGCGCTTGACGGTGCATGAGTCTCGACACGTCGCTGTTCAACCTCATCTCGAGCCTCCTGAAGCATACGTTTAAGTTCCATCTTTTCGGTCTTTTCACGATGAATATTGTTCTTCAGGTTCTGGATCATGCGATGAGCATGATATAGGGAACTTTTCAGAGTCTCAGATTCCAAATGTCCATGACGAGGGGTAGCTTTATTTGGAGAGGGAGGTGGTGAATGTTCCGGGGTACCCTCATCCATTTCATCATCATTGTCCCTTGGCGCGATGTCATTAACACCCTCTGCCTCATGTTGTCGAATTTTCGCGGCGACAGCCTTGGCCAGCTCTTGATTCTGGTTGGTAAGTTCATCCACTTTCTGTTGGAGAATATTCCGTTCCGTGTCTCCAACATGGACAATCCGTCGAAGAACATGAAGCTCAGAATCGTAGGTTTTCTGTGTAGCCGTATTGTCTTCAATCAGCTTCTCGTTGACCTGTTTCAACTCATCTAGCTTTCGTTGGGCTGTGGCGTTTTCTGCAGTAGCTGCATTCAGGTTTGTGGTTAGCCTAGCCTCTCTCACAGAAGCTTCTTTGGCAGAGGCAAGGAGTTCCTGTATTTGTGTTTCCAAATTCCAATTCTCGTCCTTGTAACGCTGTTCACTTTCATCGAGCGTGCGTAGACGTTGCGTAAAAGCTTCTGCTTCAAGTTCAAGCCTGGACTTCTCTAGATTGATAGCCTTAATAGTTTCCTCCCGGTCCACGAGGAGTCCTTGTAGTTGACGGACTTGAGCAAGTAATGATGTACTAATCTCCGTCGCGAATTCGATGTCGTGGACTCGACTTGATTGTTGATTCCGTTGTCTCCTCGACGGCACAGTGACCTTCGTTGGCGAGCTAGTAGCCTGACTCGAGAGTACAGCGGGACTCCCGAGAGTCTATATGCATTCATAGAAATGTGAAATGACGAATTAAATCAAATTCAACCAAACACCAGAGTGAAAAAAGAATAAAAAGGGAAAAGAGGGGGAGGGAACTTTGTGCAGAAGAGTGGTTACTTACCCGACCATCAAGAGAAAGGGAGCCTTGCGCTTCCTCATCAGCAGGCACTAGCCGAGGTTTAGGACCCAAAGACACACGAGCAGTCTCCCGACCAATTTCATTATATTCCTTCTCCAAATCAGCCAGTTTCCTCCGCAAGTCCGGACCAATTTCGCCCTCATCCTGCTGGTGCTCAATCTCCTTTAGTTTATCGGAAAGTTCCTTTTGCTGCTGCACAAGGGCAGTGCCAAGTTTCGACGCATCCTGCAGTCGTCGTTCAGTCTCTGCCAGATGGGCTTCGAGGGCACGCTTCACTTGCGACGGTGAAGAGGCATTGAGGGTAAAAAGCTGAGAGCCGAAGGAGGAATAGCGATGCGACTCGCGTTGTTGTGGGAGGAGACTGCTGGCTGGAGCAGGGTCGGAAATGAAGGGGTCTTCCATTGTGGAGAGGGATATGATTCACCTGGACGGGAGTCGATGGGTTTACTGTTGTTGTTGTTGTTGTTGCTGGTGTCAATGCTGTCCTCGTTGGAGAAGCTGGCCAATTGGACTGACACCAATAACAGTTGTAACACGAATGACTTGAAGAAGTAAGGTGATCGATTGAGCTTATGAAAAGTAACCAAATATGTCCGGTGTTATTCAAGGAGTGCGCTCCGTGGCCAAGGTAAGTTTCTCGTTTCGTTTCGATTTCTTTCCCCCTTTAACCATGCAACCGCATCTTGCTAGTCACCGCTGGCTGATGGGGGAGAGACCAGATACGACCTCTTTCTTCCGCAGCAAACAGAGCTCCACAATTGGGAGGGGGCGGAAGAAGAAGGGTTGGTGGTTGTCCCCGACCTCTTCTGAACTCGGGCGCCTAGGGTACAGTTGGGCGTTATTCTTGAGGATGGTACTGCGAAATTTGACGACGGTGGAGGGGAATGCGGAGAACAGGGATGGCAGATTGTGAAGAGGGCGGGAGACGAAACAGACAGATGGTGGCGTTTTCGACGTGCGTTGTTGGGTTGTTGGCCCGGCGTTGTTGATTTGTTGACGGACTGGGATGGGAGTAAGGGTAACTAGTTGTGGTAAATAACTGACACCATTGTTGTCAAAGCAGGATTTCAACCACCCACAACCACAAACGAACCAACTAACAGCTCCCCAAGTAATGAGTAGAAGAGAATAGAAAATGTACCGAGTAAAAATAAATAAATAAAATGAAGATAAACAACGAAAGAAGGAGGATTCTCAAAATAAATGACACATATTACAAAAAATGAAGGGAGCAGTGTATTACAGCGGGTGTACGGGGTATTATTACGGAGTGAAAATATAAAAAATAAAAGTAAACAAATCAATCAATAGATCATAGAAACGAAATGAGGGAAATATATATTGTTATATATAAAAGAAGGACTGATCACCCGCGCATACAGCGTTCTCCTACTTCATTAAAGCAAGAAAAAAAGAAAGCTGTTGGGGATATGCTATTAATTTGTCCACGACCTGTTGGCTGTGTTCATTGGGCGGGGATGGGGAAGAAAGGGAAAGGAAGAGAAGAGTGGGAGAAGAAAGCCAAAGAACAAAAGAGATGATAGTTGTTCGATTATTTTTCAGGGTGTAAGAAATTAAGCCGACCCGCATCTTACTTCCTTACAGAGAAATCTGTTGTTACCCTGATGAAACAATACAAGCTGATGATTGTCTAGAGTGAGCTGGGGAGGGAGAAAAAGGGAAAAAAAGTTAACAATATGGAGCAGGTAGCATCATTCAGCAGTGTGATTTGAATGTGATTCAGCATGTAATAATATACAGGTCTGAAAGTTGCAGTGATTCTTGTTTCCACGGTGCGTGCTGAGAAAACGCTGTATCGAGAGTCAACTTAAGCCAGCTTAGCATTTGACAACGCCTTTCGATCCAACAGCGATATCCCCGAACTAGAGGTCGATTATGTACCCCAGATTGCCCAGTTCAAAGGGATGTCTCTGACTTCTCTCTCCTCTCCTCTATGGAGTAATCATTCTCGCTATTGTTATTTATATTGACTCTATCTCCTCAGCCATTTTTCGCTCTCCAAGATCGAATGCTGCATCAATACCACTCGATACGTACTGGCTGAACTGCAAACGCGGCGCGTTTCGGATCAACAATATCCCTCAGCTCGGGTTGGACAGAATGTTTACGCCAAGAATTACATCACGTGGATTGGCATTTGTCAGCCAAGATAGAGCTTGGATGAACATAACTATATATTTTGAGCTGGATCGCCGGTGATTTAATCGAACAGCGAAACATGCTCGACAATACTCGTCGATATCATCATTAAAAAATCACCATGGGTGAGGCACAGACAGCAGAAGCTACCCCTCAAATCTCATTCAAGAAGCGTTCTGCCAAAGCAAAATCATCCAGCTTCCGCAAGAGAGCTCCCTCGCCACCTGCTCCCGCCTCAGATTCCGCCTCCGACTACTCCACCTCCGACGAAGAGGGCGGCCGCACCATCAAGCGCAGGCGCAAGAATGCCACCGTCACCGCATCCTCCGCAAATAGCACAACTGCGCAACGACAGAGAGCCGTCATAGATGATAGCTCAACTTCAACGAGTGCCGCTCCGCTTCCAATATCCCAGACAAACGATGCAACGAAGCATTCAAACTGGTTCGATGACGATGCTGGAGGCAAAGATGGTGAGCTGAGCGCGAGGAATCTACTAGGGAATACTAGGAAGAACCAGGGCAATAGCACACCTGCCACATCTACTTCCGTTGTTGGTGCTGCCCATGTCGCTACATCCACGTCTACACCCTCCAACCCCCCAGACGGCACTTACCGCGGTTCCGCAAACTACCAATCCTTCCTCCAAAAGAACCCCAACGTGACCCACAAACAGTTCGGCCCCATCAAGGCCCCGACAAACATCAGAACAATCACTATCACTGATTACTCTCCGGATGTCTGCAAGGATTACAAACAGACGGGCTTCTGCGGGTTTGGGGACGGATGTAAGTTCCTGCATGCGCGGGAGGATTACAAGGCGGGCTGGGAATTGGATCGGGATTGGGAAATCGGGACAAGGGGGAAGAAGGTTGTTGGCAGGACGGTTGCGAGCCGGGATGCAAAGGCTGGAGGTGGTGGGGATCAAGGTGAAGGCGAGGACGAGGATGATGAGCTACTGGAGAATATCCCCTTCGCATGCGTGATCTGTAAACAACCGTATAAGAGTCCGATTGTTACTCGGTGTGGACATTATTTCTGCGAAGGGTGTGCGTTGCAGCGCTATAGGAAGAATCCATCGTGTGCGGCGTGTGGGTCTGGGACTGGTGGTGTGTTTAATACGGCGAAGAAGCTGAGTAGGTTGCTTGAGAGGAAGAGGGAGAGGATCAAGAAGAGGAGGGAGAAGGCTAGAGAGGAGGGGGAGGAGGTTAGTGAGGATGAAGATGAGGAGGAGGGGGTTGCTGCTGGTGATGACAGTGCTGGCGAATGATGCCATTTATTGGGGGAGAACAATTGGTGGAGATTGGATGGGAACTTGAAAGTTGCGGTTGGTATCTGAAGTGATATAGTGTTACGAGGCGGTACAGGGTGCGTGGATCGGGGGGGGGAGCCGTCAGAGGATGTAGATATCTAAGTGAAATCATGAGATGGCTATTTATTAGCCATCCACGGTGTATTGCCATCTAACCTCAGCAGTTAGAGGCCCGAGGAGAGCTCAAGATTATTACCTAGTTGGCTTCCCACAATAATAGAACTATCTGCTCCCTCCAACTGATGTTGATGAGCCCAAATGTATAATAGAAGTAGTTCTAACTCACAAACGCAATGAAATATATTCTATTGCTCAATTCAACTCCTCTCATCCTCTCACATCCTTTGCTCTTCATCTAACCCCATTCATCAGAATCATTCCCAAATCCAGTTTCCCCGCTGCATCTCAGGAAAGAAAACTGAGCGGACGCTAACACCCGGACGTAATTATTAGCTTCAATAACCTTGAAAGAAGACGAATCATGACAGGTGTACCCATTGTGGATACATTTTTGTCTCTTGGTAGCGAAGAATAATGATATGACAATGGCTATGGCTATGGCTATGTTCGTGTTGATTAAAAAATACAATTTTGTGTAGAGCTTTCCTTGCGGTACGCATAAATATTTAACGTTGCAAAATATAACTTTTAGTTAATGATAACCGGCTCGAAAACATGATTTATGAGAATTGTTAATATCTTCGCTTGCAAAACCTCACAAATAACTAATCACCTCATATGAAAACAAACTGATTTGCTGGAATGGCATTTTTAAGTTACAGAATCCCATTTCTGCTCATGCGCAGTGCATGCATATCTTCAGAGATGATTCCACAACAATTTTGTCAAAGGGGCCAAGTGGATATATGTGGACGGGGGCTGATTCCACATCCAACTCAACCTTGGGACAAGCACTCCGTCCAGGAGCTTCACTTCAATCTCTTTTTCCCCCGCGGTGAATTTCTAAAATAGACCCTTGAGGCCCTGAATACAGAACCATGCTCCAACCACAGGATGAATTCCAATGTTATTTATTGGTCAAATTAAGACAAGGCGGGGAGGCCATGTGCCAAATCCCAGCAGCTAATGGCTGTCGCCATCCGGATACTGGACACTAGGGAGGTCGTTACCTTCATCTTCAGAGCTCTGTGACCATCTTGACTCTTTTGGTGGTCAAGGTCCCTGTTATCCCACAGCCCATTGTCCAGTTGGTAATAGAGTCAAATGTTTGGCTCAAAGCTACCAATCAGACTTGACTTGAGAGTCCAGACCAATAGCAATAAAACCTTGAAACAAGCAAGCAACGAAGTAATTCTGGAAGCCGATAATATAAAGCGAAACATAGAATATGGAGCATATAAAAACAGCTTCCCTGAGGCTCAGGCAATTCCGCAACCAGACTCCCCTTTTCCTTTTCCTTTACAAATAAAACAGGCAGAACCTCTCTTCTATTATTTCTTGCATGCGCGCATCACCGTGCCACTCCCTTGCTCCATGAATAACGGCCCGTTTTCCAACAGCTGCCAGATACACGCGATCCCTTTTTCTAGACCAACAAAGAGGCTCTCTAGCCAATCATTGGAACGTCATCCCTGGTTCCCTTAAAAAAATAAATTTAAATAAAAATAAACACTAAAACCATGGCCTGGTATCTTTCTCGACGACATCATGTGCGCCTACTATTATTGATTGCATTGCTGCTCTGCACCTTTCTAGTTTTGATAGGTGCTAAATATTCAGACATGATTGAGTGGTGGTCTTCCCCGCTGTCGCTGGAGCTTCCAGCACCAGATTCCCACAAAGTCAAGCAGGCAATTGTACTGGGCAAGACGAAACATGAGAAAGTCAATTGGACATGTAAGATGCTACCGGAGTTAGTCCTTCCAGTTCTATGCACCCCCAGTAAATAGAGAGATATATTATGGATATAGATAAAACTATATGTCCCTCTATCCATAAATCATCGGAACATTACACCCAAAACTTTCCAAGAATCACTCGCTAACAAAAGGAAATAAATAAATATAATAAATAAAATATCCAGGTGGGTTCCCTTTGTCTACTCGGTTGAAAACGACCCGGCTTTCAAGTTGCACGTCCCCCGCAACCGCGGCCGTGAAGCCATGCCTTACCTAACCTTCATAATTGACCATTATGACACACTGCCCGAAATCACCGCCTTCGTTCACGGCACAGACCGCCAATGGCACAATGATGACATAAGTCCCTACACAAGCCGTATCCTCAAGCGTCTGCGTCTCGAAACCGTCCGGACACAGGGCTACGTTAACCTGCGCTGCAGGACCGACCCAGGCTGCAACCCGACGGCCATCAACCCACACAACCCGACCGACATCGATATACTAAATAATGACGTGCGAGTCAAGTTTCTTGGTATTTATATGCACCTGTTTGGGATGGAGAATGCGACGGAGGTACCGCATGAGCTTGGCGGAGTGTGCTGTGCGCAGTTTGTGGTGACGCGGGAGAGGATTTTGCAGAGGCCGTTGGAGGATTATGTGAGGATGCGGCAGTGGATTCTGGAGGAGAAGTCGCTGAATGAATTTGAAATGGGGTGGGTGTTTGAAAAGATTTGGCATGTGATTTTTGGGCAGGAAGAGGTTTTGTGAGTTTTATTTGAAATATCCCGCTCTCATTTGTTGTCGTTGAGGTTGACTGACACTCTTACCCAGCTGTCCACCTCCTAAACAGTGCCTGTGCGACCTCTATGGCAAATGCTGAGCACCCTCGTTTCGAACCAATTCTTGGGGGATATGAACTGAACTATCTTGCCGTTTTCGAACTGAAAGCACCTTAACGCATACGACCACATATCATCGATCTCCTTCCTGGTTACATTTCTTATCTTACTCACTGTTTCATTCTCCTGATTCTCCCTTTCCTTGGATTGTTTTCGTTTTGGCTAGCTAATGATTATTAGACATTAACGGCATACAGGCGCCAAAATAGAAAAAGGGGATATATATTGAAAATGTCTTATTTCTCTATGAATGCATAGCGAGGGTGAGCGACCATTTCGGAGTCATACTTATTTTTTTTTCCTTTCTTTTTTTTCCCTTTCTTTGGACATTTTTCTCTTTAGAAAGTCTTTCACAACATACTTCCATCTTGAAGTTGAATCTGTATTCCTTCAAAATGTAGCTATCCCAAACACTCCGTTTTCCGTAACTCCTAGCAGGGTATGGCCTTCCCCCGGAAACCAAGCTATTTGTTATAATAAACCCTTGCATATGAGGTTCGCAGTTGATAAAATTCTTGAACAGCTAATCAGCCCAAATAGTGAAGAGGAATAATCTAAAGGATTCCATAAAGGAAACTCGCAGCTTTTCTGAGGTTCGTCTTAAAAGGCTTCGATCGCCAAGACCTTGATCTTAGTGTAAAGCTATTCCAAAATAAGGTTTAAACTAAACCCGACATAAGCTAGTGGGATATTCTCTGTGCTAACCGGAATAGGTGATGCCAAGAAGGCAGAATCAACGGAATCCCCTCGCCGCCTTCCCCTGATCAGGCGTTCCGTCAAACCACCAACTATCTCGAGACCAAACAACCAACATCAACGGCCACCGTTCACCACCCCATTCATTTCCCACTTCTAGCTTGTCAACCTCCCCTATTCTCTTAACTTCAACTACCTAGTTTCCAGATTGCACCGTCGAAATCTCTCTACAGCTCGTTAGTATTTCCCCTCGGTCAATTCGATTCTGCCTGGCAGTTCCTCTCGACGTATTCCCCCTCACCTGTCAACTGCCCCTCAGTTGACCCACCGCAGCCGCAAAATGAAGCTCACATTTAGGGTACGTCTATACACTGGATCATGATGCAAACATATATATCTTCGACATTTCGATATGCTGATAAAACTGTTGTTTGTAGGATTTGAAGCAACAAAAGTTCGTGATTGAAGCCGAACCCTCAGAAACCGTATGTCTGCACTTCATTTATATACTGCTTAAGAACTACGGAGTATCCAAAAATCCATATGCCATATATCTTTTTTTCATTGGCTACCTGCCTTACCATTACGCACGAAGCATTTCTAACACCCCATCGTCCAATAGATTGGCCAGCTTAAGGAGAGGATTTCCCAGGAAAGGGGTTGGGATGTCGCTCTGCAGAAACTCATCTATTCCGGTTCGTCGTTTATCCTCTTATTTCCCTTTTCTATTTCCCTCGTTCCGTAATCGATTCTATCCATCCCCGGAGAAGGAATGGTAGAGGGTTGGTACTTCGATATTATTTTTTTCCCCAGAGAATGGATAACTCTAGTGCGGAAGCGAAGGGGGAAAATTTGAAACTAGCTTTGTTGCATGAGGGCACGGCACTAATAATATTTGTTGTTTCAGGAAAAATTCTACAAGATGAAAATACCATCGAATCATACAATATCGAGGAGAAGGGATTCATAGTCTGCATGGTCACGAAGGTAATTTCCATGCAATTAAATACCCCGCTATTTCGCCTTAAGGCCCCTTAGTCTGGACTCTAACAACATGTACAGCCAAAGACAACAACCCCAGCTGCCACATCATCCCAAGCTCCTTCGACTCCCACTCCTGCTGTCGCTTCAACACCTGCCGCACCCGCTCCCGCGTCTAATCCTCAACCCACAGATGCTCCAGCTACAACCACACCTGCAGCTCCAGCTCCAGCTCCAGCAGCAGCTGGTGGTGCAACTTTTAACGATCCATCAGCCCTTCTTATGGGCCCTCAGGGCGAACAAGTAATTGCACAGATGGAGTCCATGGGTTTTCCGAGAAGTGATATAGATCGAGCCATGAGAGCTGCGTTTTTTAATCCCGACCGAGCTATCGAGTATCTCCTAAATGTATGCTTAGTCTGTTAACCACTTGTTGAGGAGTCTTTTTCAACTGATCAATTTGCTAATTACAAAAAGGGTATCCCCGAAACCAGTCAAGCTGAGCAGCGAGAAGCGGCTCCCGCGACAACGGCACCCAGCGGTCCCGCAGCTCCAGCAGCAACTGGAGGGGATGAGCACGTCAACCTGTTTGAGGCTGCTGCGCAAGCCGGTGCTCCCCAAGGAGGTGGAGCCGGTCGTGGTGCTCGTGCCACAGGACAGGGATTGGCAGCTGCCGCTGAAGGACAACAAGGAAGTCTTGGAAATCTGGACTTTTTGCGGAATAATCCCCATTTCCAGCAGCTGCGACAACTCGTTCAGCAGCAACCGCAGATGCTCGAGCCCATCCTGCAACAGGTCGGTGCAGGGAACCCTCAGCTTGCACAGCTCATTGGACAGAACCAGGACCAGTTCCTTCAGCTGCTCAGCGAGGATATCGAGGATGATGCGCAGCTACCTCCAGGCACGCATCAGATTACTGTCACGGAGGAGGAAAGAGATGCGATTGAAAGAGTATGATCTTTTTATTTGCCATTTACAGGATTACATTCCCTAGCTAGAATCTGTTTAGCTAACATTAATCCTCTTTTAATAGCTCTGCCGTCTGGGATTCCCCCGCGATTCGGTTATCCAAGCATATTTCGCCTGCGACAAGAACGAGGAATTGGCCGCGAATTTCCTATTCGAACAGCCTGACGAGGGCGACGAGAGTTAATTTGATGTTTCTTTTTTCAGGGTTTTTCCTCACCCCTCACTTTGCTATCACACGCCCTAGCACCCTCCTCTCCCACCTGCTACTTCCCCCTTCCCCTGTCTTCTTCTTGAGACCCTTAATTCACCAGTTAGTCAGAACTGAATCCTCTCCTGTCCCGTCTATTTTTGCCCCTCGAAAAATAGCACTAGCACTAGCAACTTGTACACGAAATGAGCTTAACCTATTGCCTTTATCCGCTGACTGACTACCTGACTAACTGACTTACTGGTTTGTGATGATTTGATTTCTCCAATTTGACTGATATTAAACGTTATTTAACTTTTGTGTTTGTAAACCAACCCGAATCAAGCCGATCTCATTAACCTTTCAGCTCTCTTGCTCTCTTATCTCCGTCTTCTTAATACCATATGAATCCGTTCGTATAGAGGACTTTTTAACTTAACTACTTATCTCTCTAGCATACTTCTGTTCAGGTTTACCTTACACACTCTAATTGTGACCATGCGAAACCGTAGCTGAATGCACCCAGGAGCCTCCTAGGAATTAGATAAAAGTGGTGAAGAACAATGCGTTGTACTGCTTAAATATCCGTATCTACGAGATCTCCATCCCGGATAGGAGAAGTCTGTAGATGTGGAAAATGAGCAAAACGCGGGTTATTTATTCAGCATCTCTCTTGTGGGTTGGCGAATTACTCTGCTGCTTCGCTTGAAGTTCTCTTCGTTCCTTTCGCCTTCTTTCCAGGGCCTCCGAAATCCCCATCGTACGCATTCTATCTGATCTGCCGTGCATACTTCCATTGGTGAACATTGTTGGCTGGGGGATTTGCAAGCCCACCATCGGTGTCGGGTTGGACCGCGAGCTTCGAGGCGGGTTGTTCGTCCTCCGACACAACCACAGCCGGCTTGGAATAATCCCCAGTGCATGCGAATTGGGCAAATCACACAAAAGTCCCTTGGATCTACATGCTGTGCCATTCAAACTACTCTCTAACATCATCCCTCTCATTAGGGTGGAGAATGCCGGAGGTATACTTACAAGGCCGTTTTTATCGACGAAGCTTTCATCTGGGCCGACCAAGAATGTGACAGTGAGCGGGAGATGTACATTCTTCTTCACGCCGCATCAATTGTCAAATAGTAACCACTCATGCAGACAGACGACAGGCACCCATGAGCGATTTTCAAGTAAGGTTGGCGTTAACCATCTAAAAAAAAATAGATGGGGTAACTAACGAACCTTACAAATGAGTTCTGTCAACTTGAATCGGTAAAACCGACAGCAGATAACTACGCCAATTTTAAGAAATGCTTCGCTTCTGGCTCTTGATTCCAGGAACCCTGAGGAGGTTTTGTTTTTGGAGTAACTGGAACAGACACAACATGATAAATGTGTCAAAATAATAACATTAGAATTCCCATTCCCAAGTTGCTCGCGAATGAACACTCTATTCAACCATCATACCATAAATTTGCTCCTGCCGGCATGATGGCATCACTGACAGTTTATGATTGGTTATCAATTATCTGATGTAAAGGCGGTTTGTTCGTAACTTGGTTAGCCTCGGAACACTGTAAGAAGCCCCGAAAGAAGAGTGAAACCAAAAGCTGGTAGGTAGTTAGGTGTTTGCGTTCAACACCGGCTGCTCATTCAATTCAAGTTGACTTCAAGTTGACTTCTTCGTTGGGCGAGAGATATCGAATTATATATGTACATACATATTTTTTGCTCAAGTGCTGTTGTTTCAATCAGGGTCTACGGAGTGCTTCCTCACTCCTTAACATTAGTAATTGGCCTGAAAGCCGTGAGAGAGGAGTTCTCTGTCTTTACACCTTGGATTCTCGAACGTCTTAAGGGGTGGATGTTTAACAACATGACTGTGTAAGGTTATTTTGTTTAATTAAGGAGCTTAATTCTCCGTTCGTTGTCATCTCCCCAAAAATAGACAAGTGAAAGCAAAAATCCCCGCTGGTTTCAGACTACTCTATAGTGATGAAAGGCACCTAATTAATTATTTATGAAATCATGTTTGGAAAATTAGATTCGGCAACAGCCACGTCATATGGCCACACATGGGCTAAGCGCCTCATCCCTTTCGTGCATGCTAGGTGGAAGATCGAAATCTTAAACTTAGGGGTGGGAGGGAGACAAATGAACTGAACAAAAGGGGGGGGGAAAAAAAAAAGGGGAAAGCAGAGGTAAGTAGTCCAGCAGCTCGGTTAACTTTTTTTTTTTTTGGATATATATCAAGTTTATGACAACGTGGATTTTCCTCCACGGATCTTATACCGCAGATAGTTACAGTTAACTGGGAGAATTGGTTGAACCTGGTCTCAGCACGAATTATTTTTTTGTCCTTCGGCTATGAGCGCGATATAGATTTAGCCCGAATAATATATGAGAAAAACACTTCCGGCCCGTCCGGTCGTAAGCGGGTTTTGCCAGAGGAGATTGGTTATTGTTGGAATCATATGCATCGGGCCGTATAGTGCAAATATTGCAAATTTTCTAATAGCTCATTCAGAGATCGCTCGAACGGATTTGAAGTGGAACCTTGGGGAAAATAAAATGGGTTGCCAAAGAACGAAAAGTGTAAAGTAAAAGTGGATGAATCTTTTTCTCTTCCCAACTCTCTATCCTTTTTTTAAAGATAATTCCCGGGGAAGAGGATCAAATGTTCCCGGGCTGGAATGTATGGTATGTAACCTCCGCTAGTTACCGTCCTTAGGAAAGACAAGGAACGAAATAAGGGGGAGGAAAACTCGTAGCGAATCAATTGAGCACCCACGTTCTGCCTTTGTCTGTCGATCGCTGCTTTTCTTTCATCTTTACCTTTGCCAGTGCTCCGGTTTGAATTCCCCGCTCGTTTGCAGCTGGTAACTAACTTGTACGCAGGCCATGCTTTGCACTCTTCTGTTGCGCAAATAAACGTAAAATGAACAGACAACCCAATAGGTCCAATTGGTTTCCTCAGGAGGTAACAACTAAATGATCTGCTCAGGAATTGTCTGGCGTCATACGTACTTACATGCATTGGTTGGTTTAGCCTGAAAACCTTAGCTGTTTATACATGCAGCGATGGATTTTGCGCCATCGTTTCTTACTTCCGTTGTGTGGCTGTGGCAGAATTCAAGAAAGAGGGGTTGGAGGCTTTTAACATTTCTTTCGTGGCGCTTGTAATCTATACATGCGCATACGACCCGAGCTGTATCGTGGTTTTGTCATTTACGGCGTGATACGCGTATTTGAGGGGAGTATGCTGTCATGCTTGTCCAGAGTTGAGTGAGAAAGGAGGGGATAATATAGAGAGAGAAATGAATGAGTCTACGGATTAATGTGTCTCATGCTATTTTTGGATACATCTGATATATATATTCTTTAAGTTGAGACTGCTTCTGCAGATGAAGCTTGCCGGGCAGAAGATTTTGACTTGTATGCAAGGTCTCAATAAATGACACGACACATCAATGACGTCGTAAAAAACATGGGTGTTGAAAGGGAGATGAGATGGAAGCGGTCTGGAATTCCTCTAGATCTCTCCCGAAACGGATGTTTGACCTTAACTGGAGGAGAAGCTGAATCTCTGTTGCATCTTCTCACCCATGGCCAACAATCTTCACTTGGTGGGCCAATGCGGACATGTTCAACGGTGGAGATGATCTCTCCCTGTATGGGAAGGGGGTGTTCGATATCAGCGGGGCCAAAAGAGATGTTCTATCGAATCATCTTTATCCCCTCCGAAGAGAAACGTACAACACTTCAGAGGCACTTTTGAGGCATTGACAAACGTACCGTACAAAGACGAAAAAATAACGAGAAGAACAAACACCCAGTCCGAAACCACGGCACGCCACGGCACTAGTCCATGCCTGATGCTGCTGTGACCCCTTTCTTATCTCGCAAACGCTGTCAAGTTGCGCAAAAAAGAAAAAGCACCTAACTACCTTATGGCAAATATTGCGAAATCAGTTTCCAATCACCTGCGGTATCGCGTGGGGAACACAAAGAGACAATCTAGCCCCCTCATTTTAGGAGGGGGGGAGGAGATTTTTGTGAAACATGCGTGTGCACTCATTGTCATGCGATTTCGGCAAAAAGCCTCTGTCGGGCAGGTCCCCATGTTTGGTCTGTTTAAGAAAGGGAAAAAGTGTGAGCGGCTATCGCACATTTTCCAGTTGCGCGGGAAAACCGGCCATACGAGGAAGGAATCGGAAGTTGGTAAACTACATCAGAAGGATGACGCAATGACGCTGGAATTTTAGTTTAGCCATTCGACATGCTCTCATCTCGGTATACGGAGTACAACATATGAGGAAACGAAATCATATCATGATTAAATGTCCACTGCCTGAGGCCTCATATTTGGGTCTTCAAGCTTTGGGTTCCATTCTCGTGGGGGGCTGCAAGGTCATTATCTTCGCAATCAGTCGCATGTTTTCATGCAACACCGTGTCCTTGCTGCAAACGTAGGAAAGACGTTTTCCTTGTCATATCTTGCGTCGTGTGTTCCGTATTCCTTAATTTGTTCCTGCATGTCAACTGGATTGTTATTTTCAGCCCTGTTTTTTTTCTTTTCTTTTTCTTTTTCTTTTTCTTTTTTCCTTCTTCTGATGTTTCAATTTTGGAAAGAAACAGAGAGACATTCGTGCAAATACAAGCAAAGTATGCTTGATAAAAGGGGTTCTGCAGATAGAAATTTCTTACTCTTCGTGATCTCCTCGCCGGTAAGAGCGTAATAATACAATCCGTGCTTTAACAACTATATAGAGAGAGGATAGAAGACTAGAACATTATTACATCTTCTGTTCCCCAACATAAAAAAAAGGTTTGATAGGGCTTGGAGCAGCTGAGAATGAAATCCATCAGATAAGAAGACAGCCCCATGAGATTGGGCCACGTTAGGCCCCAGGTGTCAATTAACTAACATATTAGTTGGCGTATTGAGCTTGCGATTATCTTGTTGCGCGACGGCATCTCACCCTGAGAAACCCTCCCCTTTCTTCCCGCCCATTTCGGTTGACTTGTTGTTCCAGAAGTAATTCAACAACAATCTTTGAAGATTTACAACATCAATTGCAAGGTATGCTGCGAGACACGACATACACAGGTTAGACATGTGGACAACCACTTCGTTGACTTGTCGGACCTTCTGTCACGTGACTTATTATCCGCCACATAGAGTCGTTCTCGTAAGTTAGCAAATTTGCAATTTTGATCAAGCCTGCCATTCCGTCAGGTTATGAGACCTGTTATGCGTCCAATTGCGGCCAATTCAGGAGTTATCTTGTCGAAATCACCGACTGCTTGCTTCATTTGATCTCTCTATCATCTTATTTGAAATAAAAGATCTATACTTTCTATTTGGCGGCGTCCTTGACGCGTTCCTTAACCAGTTGACGAACACGTGAAAAAGATGGAATTTTATAGAATAATCCAGCTTACAAGTCACTCTGAGAAAATACACATTTTGATGAGATCCTCTAGAATAGAGAAGTCCTCCTAAAAGTACTTTTATTTATATTTTAATCTTTTGATCATTTAATCTAATAACAAGAATGACTGATTCAGTAAAACTATTATTTATTACATGTTCATAATCTTAAATATGAGTAAATTTAGTTAAATCAATTATCTTAAATCAATTATTTATCTTTTATAAGTCTTTTTTTAAAAGTGTTTAAAAATTTAATTATTTAAAATAATATATTTTATTTTTATATAATTTTAATAATTATTAGTTTTCTTAATTGTATTTATTTTTTAATATCTCAATCTGAATAAAGATAAATAATAATGACTTTAATTATTAAGTTACTTTTTTAATAAAATTAAGTTAAAACTGATAAATAATAAAAATATAAAGTTTTAAAATTAAAACTTTAATTAAAATTTTTTAAATAATTTAAATAATAATAATAATAATTATTATTATTATTTGAAATTTAAAATTTGAAATTTTAAAATTAATAATAATTTTTAATTTAATTTTTATATTTTTAACAACTATATAAATAAAAAAATTAATTAATTTAAAAAAATATTGAAAATATTAAATATTATAATTAATATTTTTAATTATATAATTTAATAATTATTAATAAAATTAAAATTAATAAACAATTAATAATAAATTATAATTAAAAAAAGTAAATATATAATTTTATTAAAAAATAATAAAATTTATATTATTTATATTTTTTATATATATAATTAAAAAATATTTTTATTAAAAATTTAATTTAATTAAAATA
>NW_011371360.1:996488-1001040 GCF_000150735.1 Paracoccidioides brasiliensis
AATACTTAATATTTATTATATATTATTAAAATTATATAAATTTAATTAAAAACTTAAATTATATTTATTAAATTATTTATTAAATAATAATAATAAAATTTAAATTTTTTTTAATTAGTTAAATATATTTTTTTAAAATTAAATTAAGAATAAAGTTTTTATTTAATTATATAAAAATTTAAAAACTATTTTTAAATTTAAATAAATTTTTTATTTCATTATTTTTTATTTTAATATTTTTTAATTAATTTTATTTTTTTAATTTTATTTTATAATTTACTTTATTAAATTTAAATATATATAATTAAATATTATATTATCTTAAAATATAATTAATAAAATTATTTTTATTATTATTTTTATAGAGAATAAATTAATTATTTTAATTATATTTATTATATAAAACTATTAATAAAAATTATCTTTATTAATTTATTAAAAAATAAAATTCTTTTTTTATAATATATATTTTATATAGAAAATATTTTATTAATAAACTTTTTAACTTTAAATAAAATATAAAATATAAAATAAAGTTATTATTATAATTATAAAATTATTAAATTTTATATTAATTACTTTATATAAAATTTAATTTAAAATATTAATTATTTTTAATTTATAATATTTATTAATAAAATTATTAAATTTATTTATAAAAATAATATTTATATATAAATAATATAATATATTAATTTTAAAAATTAATTTTTTAATAATTAATTATATATCTTTAAAAAATATTATTTCTTAAAATAAATTTATTAAATTTTTATATATTATTACTATTTAAATCATAATTATTTTTAATATTAATTAATAATTAATAATTAATTTAATTTTAATTTTTATATATTAAAATATATTTAAAATTAATAAAAATTTAATTATTAATAAAAATTTTATTATTATTAATAAAAGTAAATAAAATTACTATTATAAATTTATTTTTAATAAAAAATACTTATTTTTATTAATTTATCAATTTTTTAAATTTTTTATAAATATAAATTTTATTTAAAAAAATATAATAATAATAATAATAATAATAATATAAATATTTATTTTATTATATTTATTAAAATATATCAAAATTTTATATTATTTACTTATTAGTATATATTTTAATATTTGATTTTTTAAATAAATATTTTAAATATTTTAACTTTTACTTAATTTTAAAAAATTAAATAATTTTTAAATATGTTATATATCTTATTTGATACTTCTAATATTTGTATTATATTATTAACTATACAGTTCATTTAATTATTGATTTAATTATTTGATAAAGTTATAAATAAATTAATATTTAGAAATTTTTTATAAAATTGAATATATTTTATTTTAAAGACTATATATAAAGTAATTTTATTTTGAGGAGTTAAATACTAATAACAAGTCTGCAATAAAGCTCTTCTTCAGTGAAGCTGTATGACATCATTTCAGACATGTGAAGATTCACTTTCACTCTTCTTTCAGATCTTGTTCACAGAGTTGAAATTGTTTTGCACTATATATCATTTGCAGATAATATGGTAGATAATCTTATCAAGTTACTGAGAAGATCACTAAGTTTGCACATTGAAAGAAGATCATAAAGTTGAGAAAATGAAGTGCTTCTTTTAATGCTCTTCCCCTTTTTACCTGGTGTTTTTTCACTTTTTCTCAGTTGATTCTGTACTTAATAGGCCTATTGTTGTATATAAATATTGAGAGCACTAGGGTGGGGGTGTCCGACCCTTCCGTCACATGACCTATTTTCCAACATATATAGTAGTTAGCAATCTTTGCAATCGATCAAGCTTGCCATTCTGTCACATATGCCACGATACTAGGCCTGGAAGGAATGTTTCCTCCACTTATATGAGCCACAGCCGCAAAAGGGCCATGGCCAATTCAAAGCCAGGAGTCGAGAAAGTGAATAATCATGGATCGAGTCTCACTATTTAGTAATTTGCCGATAAAAGAGTCAGATGTTGAGAAATCAAATTTCGCAAAAAGAGGTGCATAAAAAGCCGCGGAAGGTTTAAAGTTAAAAAGCCAAAGTAATGGTGAAAGCCATGCATGTGAGAGTGGTTACAGGATTATTTCCCATATCGAACAGCGGTGAGAAGAAGATGGATGAAACGTTGTAACTCCCCATGTTTTAGTGGGTGCAGGACAGAAAGCGGGCTGAACACGAATCGGGTACGACTGTTACAGACGTAGACGTTTATTTTCCATTCATTAACGATTATGGAGGAAATCCCCCAGTGTCAAAAGATGTCAAATTTTGGGCAATTTCAATGAGTATTTTTCAGGGCCTTCAAGAACGCACAATTAATTTCTAGTTCCTAACTGACATGCGTGGTGAAGTAGTAACTACGCTCTATTTTCTTTTCTTTTCTCTACTTTTCTCGGAAGAAAGCGTTGACTGCTATGTGGCCTAAGCTTTGAAGCGGGGGGGGAGGGGCAGGAAACGTAAATAAATTGGGGAAAAAACTTGGCCGTACCCGAGGATAACTGAATGATAGGTACCCCTCATCGGATAGCTAGACGTCTGGAGAGAGTTGGGGACTCAAAAGAGATTGTTTGATTTGTTGATGGTTGTTTGGTTCGCATGCAGCACAGTTTTTAATATGATCCGAGCTAGTTCATCTCATCAATACCTTACATACATACAGAGGTAAGTAAGTAACTCTGTATGTTTGTACTGTTCATACGTTAATTAGTTAGTGTGGGATGACGGCATGGGCTTAGCTAAAACTTACCAAGCTTCAGCCCTGCGCATTTTTAAACCACCAAAGCCAAAACTTGATGGAATCAAGTGATTAATACAGAGGAGATGAAGATACCATACCATACCATACTGTATAACACTGCCATACGTGGCGCATACCGGAATGTCCTGCCCAATGAGGGCCTTGAAAGAAATACCGTGCTCCCAGCCACAGCCACTTTGAGTGGCTGCTCACGGTTCCCAAATTCCCACCGCGCCACAACTAGTTCTACGGGAGCAGATATTACGCAGTGTTTAAGTATCGGAATCTATCCAAGGACGTTATCTTCATATGAATAATCCGCCAAAACTGCCAGTTAACTAGTTAAAATGAACTGGTGCAAGAAGCTTCATCCAATAGGGCCATGCCCATCCTGGACCGTGCAGGAAAGTGCCAGCATTATTGCTACGGAGCTTATTATTTATTGATTATTATTATGATTATTAGATTATTATTTTATCTGGGAGGTAGCAGAAGGTTTAGCAGTGGGAATACATCAGGGAGGAGGAGTAGGTTTAAATCTCAACACTCTGGATATTTAATTAGTGGAAATAGTTTTTGCTTAGTTCGCATACAGCGTATATTATTTCTAGCCTCGCCTCCCAGAAAACTTTGCCTGTTGTCTTCTCTTCTCTCCTCTCCTTTCCCCATCTTTATTTTCTTCTCTTCTCTTTTGACTTCCCTTTTTTTTTTCTTCCGTTGCCAGCTGGAGAGTTCTGACGAGTCTTGACGGATTCTCATCAGTCTCCAGTCTAACTTTTCTATTTTGTCGTCGCCGACCTTAATACTCCCCGTTTCTGGGCTTCGTCCCATCTCTTCTCCCTCTCTTCCGCTTCTCTCACTCGTCTCCCGCTTCTTTTTTCCACTCTTCTCTTCGTAGAAATATACGCACACTACATATATATATACATATCCCCCGCTGCTCGTTCTGCAACTATACTCAGATCCTTCGCCGTATCCTCTTTGTCTAGTCCTTGCGGTTGTGAATTGACCCTTGGGTGGCGCTGCTGCTTTCGACCAACAGAGCAAAGCCCGCCTTTTTTTTTACCTCCCCTCCTGACCGCTTTGTCATCCCCTCGTGTCTAGTTGACCACTTTTAACCGCAACACCTCTCCTGAATTACTTACCACCTCTTTTCTACCACACTCTAAGTGCCACTGCTATAAATCTATCCTGCTGGTATTGTCACCTGCAGCTTTCCCCCCCCCATCCCCTGGAGTCAAGTCACATCTGACTCCTTCATCCGCTTTTCCTCTAAAAATCTATGCACATGAATCCATCCGTTCCACTATCGACACCATCGACAACCTCCACAGCATCGCAGAATTCACATGGCCCGGATGGCGACCAGATAACAAAGGCCCAGGAGAATACCCACCTCCCTGCTGCTTACCCAAAGGCTCAGCAGGGAGGGAGGGAGTCTCCTCCTAATCCTGCTAAACCAGTCAAATCCAAAATGACAAACCCTTTCTCCCGCATGTTCCAGTCCGGCAAAGTGTCTCACAAAGACGTCGATGTCGGGAAAGATGGAGTTGCTCCGAATCGCGCAAGTAACGTTAATCATACTGGAGGACACCCACCGTCTCCTACTACCGTGGCCACCGTTCCAAGTGAATATCCCACTGCAGGCTCCATTACCCAGTCCTCGTCGAAACAATCGGACAAAAAAGTGGATGGGGATGCTAAGAAACACAAAGATGCCTGCTCCACTCACAAACGATTTGAAGTCGTCGAGGGCGGATCTCACATGCATCACCTAAAGAGCGCCAAGCGCCAGGAGAAACTCTCGG
>NW_011371360.1:1001173-1003246 GCF_000150735.1 Paracoccidioides brasiliensis
ACAACAGACAGCAAAAAGGGCGGACCCAACGCTGCCGCGTCCCTCGTCGACAAGTACGGCAAATGCCAGGAGATCGTGGGCCGCGGTGCCTTTGGAATCGTCCGGATCTCCCATAAGGTCGATCCGCGAGACTCCCAAGACCGAACAGCTCTATGCCGTCAAGGAATTCCGCCGCAGACCACAGGAGACTGCAAAACGGTATCAGAAACGCCTCACGTCTGAATTCTGTATTTCTTCCCGCCCTCCGCACACCCGAATATCATCCACACGCTAGACCTCATGCAGGACTCTAAGGGCGACTACTGCGAAGTCATGGAATACTGCGCTGGCGGCGACCTGTACACACTCGTGCTGGCAGCGGGCAAACTCGAAGTCGGCGAGGCAGATTGCTACTTCAAGCAACTCATGCGTGGCGTCGAGTACATGCACGAAATGGGCGTGGCGCACCGCGACCTGAAGCCCGAGAATTTACTCTTGACCACACACGGTGCGTTGAAGATTACGGACTTTGGCAATGGCGAGTGTTTCCGTATGGCCTGGGAGAAGGAGGCGCACATGACGGCTGGACTGTGTGGGTCGGCACCATATATTGCGCCAGAGGAGTACGTGGATAAGGAGTTTGATCCGCGCGCGGTGGATGTGTGGGCTACAGGTGTTATATATATGGCTATGAGGACTGGGAGGCACTTGTGGCGTGTCGCGCAGAGGGAGGAGGATGAGTTTTATGACCGGTATTTGGAGGGGAGGAAGGATGAGGATGGGTATGCGCCTATCGAGACGCTGCATCGGGTATGTCTTTTGATCACCACTTATTCCTTATTTCAAGACGTTATTGTTGACTAGTTTTTTTTTTCTTTCTTTTCTTCTTGTCTTGCAGGCACGCTGTCGAAATGTGATCTACTCAATACTCGATCCAAATCCCACCCGCCGCATAACGGCGTCTCAGGTCCTGAAATCTGAATGGGTTCGTGAGATACGAATATGCAAGGCGGGAGAGGAGGGATTTTAAAATTGACGACCATTAATGTCTAATGACACAAAAAGCGAGGAATCCCCCTTTTTCGCCCCCTTTCCCCCCCTCCCCTTCTCTCTTCTGATTTTGAATTGAGATTACGAATATTGCCCTTCTCATCACAAAATTCAAACGCACAAACACATAGATATGATTCACCCTCGTTTCTCAGGAGTGCTTCATCCTCCTCCACTCAATGCCAACACCTCCCCTTCGTCCTCCGGGGACGTCTCTAGCAAAACGTATACCTCCCTCGAAAGAAGAAGGAAATCTCTTAAAAAGAACCCCCCAAAGAAAGCATCATGACATGGATGAATTGTTAATTAATTAAATTCTTCTTATTATTATACAAGCATCTCTCTTTCCTTTTTATTTTATTCTTATTATTAAAACGTTGCTTTTTTAAAACTCTCATAGAACGGAGAGGTCTACTGCTTGCTTTCTCTCTCTTTTTTTCTCTACGTTCCTTTTACATATTTCATTCACTTTTTCATTTCCTTGATTTCACTATACACTGTAATGCTTATAACTTGTTTGGTTTGTTGATGATGTTATATTTTTACGCTTTATGCTTACGGTTTTTGGCTTGTTATATGTATATGTTTTGTTTATACATTTTGGTCAACTCATTTCTACCCTCTTCTGTAATGAATAATGTCAGTCAACTTCTTTGCATTGTTACGCTATGCAAATGAAATGAATAGAGTTTTTTTTTTTTTTTTGGTTGAATACTGTGATAATGAAGTAAATTTCATTTTCTGATACATCTCCTGGCGGCTTTTCTCTTTTTCTCTCTTCTTGTTCTCCCTTCTTTCTTGAAGCTTTTTCAGATGGTGATTCTCCACCACCACTCTACATAATTATACTATAACCGCATATTTCTTGTTCCTGTTGCCCTCTCTTGTACATTTCTGTTTTTATGTTTGTTTGCCATTCGCTTTGTGATTAGGACAGATGGCAAGCAGGCATGTATCTTGCACCAACCTTTCTCCCATTACCCCCCCCCCCCCCCCGGTTTTAAGAGAATTTAAGGGGGGGAAAAGGAAACTCCCCCTTTTTTT
>NW_011371360.1:1003346-1041681 GCF_000150735.1 Paracoccidioides brasiliensis
CCCCACTTCTTTTTTTTCTTCTCCCCCCCCCCCCCCCCCCCCCCTTTTTTTCTCTTCTTTGCTACAAAACACCCACTTGGCTCCCCATAATTTGAAACTTTAGTTGCCTTGGCTAAGCTTAATCGTCCCCCTATACGATTTTCAATCTCACGGGCCACCATTGGTTATCCGGGGGTGTGTATATGGGTCACGGGAGGAAGAGAGTCATACCGTTCTGTCAACTTCTGAGAAGATTCCTGGTGATTGAATGATGAAATATTACAAGTTTTCAACTTTGTTTTGGATGGTAATTTACTGCTGTCAGTTCTCTGAGACGCTGTCTTCTTTTTCTGTTACATGCTATGCCTCATTTTTTTTCCAGAGACCTACAGAACAGGACATACATATGGGCTTCCTACATTTAAGCGCCCTTTTTCCTCTCGTTGTACATCCCCTTCATCTCTTCTCTCACTTTCTTCCATCTAATTGTAAATAACCCACCACCTTTCTCACAACTCCACCTCTCCAAATATCCACCATCTATTTTAGCATACGAATTGATATCCGTAAGGATATAAGGATACTTTTAGTTTTGCAGTGTTCAAGGCCAGAGTGAAGCGGGGAGAGGCGAACTTCAAGATTGTTGGAGCATGTTTTATATCCTTCGAAACTTTCCTCCACGCACAAGTTGGTTAATATACCTCCCTGACTTACTATAGCTCAGCCTAAGTTATGAATTACGATTATACAGATAAATTCCAACAGGCATACATAACAGCTCTGCCGTTGTTTTTCATCGTCGGCCTCTGACGCAGGAAGCGTTGATACCCTTCAGAATGGGTTAAATCTTCTTGTATTAAAGGAAGCTAGCTAACTTTACTCACAATGTCACGTGATTCACCCGTGCAAGGGCCTTCAGATGAGCCACACCGATGACTAAGCTGCCACCAACCCCGACCAAATACGGAAAGGTGTTTTTTTTCCCGTTCCGTAACTAACTTGGCCCACAACTCGTTAGGTGATGATTCATCACCGCATCATCACCCAACATTTGGAACTTCAATCCGCGGCCCAACCACTTATCACCGCAAGCAACCATCCTTCCATAACGATTCTTCAAAATTTCAATCCCTCTCACTCAATAGAAAAAATACCAACGCAAACCATCGCTCTCTTCAAAGCTCCCCTGTCCTTCACTCGGCTCTGCAACCATTGCCAACCGCAGATTCCCCTACCATTCCTCTGCACCCCACACCCCTCCACCAAAAACCAGTTTTCCCCCTCGAAAATTACGTTTTTGAAATCCCCCCACCCAACCATCTAGGAATAGACCTCTTTTCTCTCTGTTTCCTTCGTTACCTAGGGCGCAAGGAACACCCCGCACAAACCATCCGCCGTCGTAACGTTCAGGCTGACGGTCAGATCAGAGCCTAACCATTCACCGTTATCCACTTCGCCAGTGACGGAATCCCCGCGACAATACGCTGTCAATTCCCACCGGCTTTCTTGATATCTCCCTTCTCTTCTGCCGGTGACCCAGTCTGTGTAGAGCGCGTTCAAAACAGAAAATCCCAGTCTGAGGCCTAATTTAAACATTATATCCGTATATCCGTATATCCTTTCTTCTAGCGCGGTATCAAAGTCTCCGGTTCCCCTGCGCCTGGTATTTCGTTTAAATTTTTTGGGGTTTTATTAGAGACAAGCAATTTGAATTGGTTGTGACGCTGTTATCACCATGTCTTGGGCTGGTATGTGCTTTTTGACATTCTTTGTTTGTTTCTGTTGCTGGAGTTACAGTCATGTGTGATTGTGAAGTGGGAGGTTGAGGCGTAAGATATAGCATATATCATGACCACGACATTTGAGGATAGTCATTGTATATGATACGAGAGGTTTGATTGAGGTAATTGCTAATTGAATTGGGAATTGTGCATTTAATAGGATTTAAAAAAAATGTCAATCGGGCGACGACGCAGGTTATGATGAAGACGGGTGAGTTTTCTCCTTATTTCCCCTTCTGCTTAGCATTTCAATTGAGCTGGGTTTTTGTTGTCCCTTTCAATTTGAAGTTATCGTTTTTGTATACTTACAGTTTGTGATGCATGCAGGGCATGTGGAGAGGACGAGTGATCGAGACTACGAGGTTGAAGAGAGGTATGGACGATTTCTTGCAAGTGGAATTAGATACGAACGTGCTACGAATATGCTTTAAGTATTTGTTTGGCTGATATGCGTATTGCCTTTGGTATAGACGCTATCGAACTATGGAAGCAGCGGCGAATAGGCTACAGAAGGAGGCAAAGGGTTATTTGGATTCGCTGCGAGGTTTGTATTCAATGCCTTTTCCCCACTTCACACCTATTGAGTTGGATTATTAGTCGTATGCTAATAGAGGAGAATAGCGATGATGGCATCTCAAATGCGCATTGCTGAGACAATAGATGCATTTTATGGCGATGCGGGCGCCAAAGATGGGGTCAGTCGGAGCTACAAGCAGGCTGTCGAAGACCTTGACGCAGAAACAATTAAGGCACTTGATGGGCCATACAGGTACGGAATATTTTTTCAATCCACACCAGCCACAAGACTTAACCTCTTCGCAACCGCAGGACCACCGTCTTGGAGCCCATATCCCGCTTCTGCGCCTACTTTCCCGACATAAACGAATGTATCAAAAAGCGCAACCACAAACTCCTCGACTACGACGCCATGCGCGCTAAAGTGAAGAAGCTCGTCGAGAAGCCCGACAAGGACCCAACCAAGCTGCCCCGCGCCGAAAAGGAGGCCGAAATGGCGAAGCAGGCCTACGAGCAGCTGAACGACCAGCTCTTCAACGAGTTGCCGCAGCTCATTGACCTCCGTGTTCCATACCTGGATCCGTCGTTTGAGGCCCTTGTCAAGATCCAGTTACGGTTCTGCGCGGAGGCGTACTCGCGTATGGCGCAGGTGCAGCAGTATTTGGATTCGGATACGAGAGAGCAGTATGCACAGGGCCGGTTGGATGATCGGGTCGAGCAGGTGTTGCAGGAGATTAGGGACTTGAGCATTGCGGGGACGGTTTGAGATTCTTTTTGAACTTGGGTTTTTATTTTGTTTTACATATTTGGTGTGTATTTATTCTTTTTCCTTCTTGTTCTTCTCGGATGATGCAGTATTGCTTTTGGTCGTTGTTGGTATCAAGGTATTTGGGAGGAGTGGTAAAGGCCTATAATAGCACGCATACAGGAAAAGTACTATGTATTTTGGCTTCTTTCTTTTTTCCCCCTCCTGGTCCTTTACTTCTGATCATGATTTTGTTTCTCGGGGTTCTGGAATCAGATCAGCTGCTCTTTGAAATGCCTGCCAATATATTACCTTTCACCACCTTCCGTTGTCTTCCATTACATCTATTCTTACAGGCTCTACGCCGTCCAAACTTTCTCAGATACCCTTACTTGTGGCTTTACATACATACATCCTAGATCGTCGTGCGATTTGCGCACGGAGCGGCCGTGTCTCCACCGAATCACCTCAACCGATATAACTATTTACTACACGGGATTTTCTAGGGACTTCTGCCTATTACGTACCGGAAAGTGCCAAAGGGTAAGATGTGAAAGGACCAAAGCGGGAGAAATACGGCACCGCTCTGCAAAACATTGGAACTGACACTATAGAATTCGTTACCCTTAAGAGGAATAGTCTCCAAGACATGAGACGGCAAATCAAACAGAAAATCCAAATCAAGGAAACAAAGTTGCTCACTAGCTGTGATCTTCGCGTCCCTGGGATAACTAATTCCATTCGATTCGAGGCCTTATCCTTTCCGTGCTCTTGCTGCACGGTATATCGGTTGCTTCTGCTCTCCTCGGCGTGCATACAGCAAACACCTTGCCAAGAGACGCCGTGAGGGAAGCCCAATTGACCAGTTGAATAGGAGGACTGGCAAGCCAACTTTTCAATTTTTTAAATCAGCGTTTGATTGGTCAAATATGAATCATAATCATAAATTGTCATAATATTAAGGTTGTGGCAGAAGGTTACGAAGAGTTGGTCCTGTATATTTGGGAAGAATTATATCTCCTCTCTAACTGCACAAATCCATTGATGTATCCTTTAGGGCCTTGGGAAAGTATGCGAAATGGCCATGGAAGATTCATATTTTAACTGAGTGCAAGGGTTTCCGATGCACTTCTTTGCTGTGCTTCCAAAAAATGCATATTCCCCAACTTGACTCGGGAACTTTGTTCAGACTTTCGACATTAGCTAACTACAAGGTTGTAATTTATGTAATGATTTCAAGTCACGATGTAAGTATGGTATTATGGAATGCAACTTCGTATATAATTATTTTTTGTACGCAATTCAAACATTCCCCAAGCGCTCATTTAGCTAATGCAAAAGATAATAATACTCTGAGGTGTTAGGATCATCATTATTGCGGAACTCGTTCACACATTTCTTCAGATGAGAAGTACAAATCTTGAAAGCAGTCAGATAACCAGGTAGTTTTCTTAAAAAGCAATTAACTGAAAGACTGAAATGTTCCATGCTGTGGCTCTCTGCAGATCTTATTCAATAGAAACCACATTTGCCGGTCGGAAAGTGCTTATGTATTGGGGATATTGTGTTCTGCTTATGGAGTATGTGCCTCGAGAAATATGCACCCCGCATATTGATTTTTGCGGATAACTATTCGGAAGAAATCAACAAATTATGAGGATATCATATCATTATATCTGTGTGACATGCGATGAAACCTGTTATCAATCTCATTTTCACAATTTTATTTCTTTTGTTATTTGTTTGTAAATAGAAGCTGCATTTTTTTTTTTTTAAAAAAAAAAAAATTAAAGGTGTGCAACGATTCAGGTACACTTTTCAATAGTCTCTTATGCAGCTAACTGAGTGGATCTTAGACATTGCTGATATGTTCTAGTCGTGAGGAACAAAGTTTAAAATAGAATGGTATTCAAACCATCAAGCAAAAATGGGGAAAGATGTAGAACTATTTATAGCTATATTAGGTTGATAATTAATTTCTTTTATAGGGTATCAAGCATCCAAAATTGCAATATCTTAGAAAATTGGGTAGTATTATACATACATACAATACAAATGTAAACAAGGAAGTCATAAGGAAAACTGTTTGATATAAGTGAAAGTTGGGTCTGGTAAATAAAGAAAGCCACTAATTAGCACATGTGAAAGTGAAAATGAAAAGGCTAATTCAGACAGTGTATACATCAGTAATACTGTGTGACAGAAGCCTGCGAACAATATACACACACACACACACACATGCTGAAGAAAATATGATAGAATATAATGAAAAGTAAAATGTAAGCATAATATGCACTACTACGGCGTATGGAAATACTCTGCGGGGAAACACCGGATCAAGAAAGAAAAGTGAGAGGTTTTTGGTAAAACTTCAAAAGTGAAACGAAAGCGAAACAAGACAAGGGGAAAGAAAAAAAATACATTGATAATCATAAAATATGTCAGTAATATCATGTATCCATACATATCATTAGAAGCGAAGCAGTTCACAGGAAACAAAGTCGGAAATGTAGATGAAGAAAACGAGGAAATTATCCAGATAATGAAAGAGGGCGGTAAAGAGGTAAGTAGTTAGAAGAAAACCAAGATGATAGAATAATAGGAGAGACCAAGTCATTGCAAATATAGGAATGAGAAAACAAAAGTTATGATGCTATCTATTTGACCCCCATGGCGTTGACGATAATTGGTAGGTGGTGGTGTATACGGATTTGGCTTTCTTCGCGGATTTCGGAGTTTACACTTTCGTCCCGCTCTTTGTTAGGGTGGAAACAGTGGGAATGTTGTTCGCATGCCAATACCGGCACCACACAATGCCAAAACAATTAACTCAACAGGGGTTGGGTGGGACTCGATGAAATTGGGAGAGAGATATGGATATAAAGTTGAACTTCATCACATAAGCCGCCAGTACTCCGCCAGTACTCCATAGACCGTATTAAGCAAAAGCTAATGAAGGTCTTGAAAAAAACCCACTCCTCATCGTTGATTTTCAACACAAAGGAATAAGGCGTAGTAGAATATTAGTCGCTGAGCTGAACATATACCAGAAGGGTCCGCCTGCTCCGTCACTTCGTTATGTTTCTCGTATGCTGGGGCGCTTCTATCAGTCGCAATTGCGGCACTTGTTGAAGATCGTTTGGATTATTTGGAATCTCCAAGTTCCAAAATGGTTGTTGCATACATCCTGTAGTGAATATACTTTCGTATATCAAGCTGTGTTCTCTCTTCCAGCTCCAGAGGTGGTTGGTGTAGATTCTCCTCCATTATTTTCACCGGCTGTCTTGCTCAATATAAGCGGTGTCTGAGGCCTAGGACTAGCAGGTATGGGACTTGATTGGTTTATGCCTCTGAACGAAAGCGGTAATGACATTGGAGGAGGTGCGATTTGATTATCTAGGATTGTACGCGGTGTTGATTCCTCAGGACCCGAATTCAGTGCTCCTCCTACAGCAGCCCCCGTGCTCGATTCAGCTGGCGGTCGCGGAGCTCGATGGACTCTTATATCCTGCGTTTGAGAACCCAGCGCATCTGGATGTTGCATATGGCCCCCATAACCCGCTGCTTCGGGAACTTGCTGCCTTATTGAAGGTAGAACTGAAGCCTGAGACTCGGTTCCTCCTGGCGCTAGTGGTGTTGGGTGGATTCCAGGCCTTGGTAAATCTTTTCTCAAGGAGGGGTATGTTTCCCCTCGAGCTTGTGCTGCCATACTCCGTCGCTGCATTTCGGCTTTACTTGGCCGCCCTCGTTTTCGTGGGGGTTCATTAAAAAAACTGCTATCGACACTGGGAGATAATTGTTGCTGTGTCCGAATATCAGTGCTGGAGTAACGCCCAGGAGCGGCAGGCTTAGGCTGAATTGCACGATGGCCCGATGGCTGTTTATCGAGTGGGACAGGGGGAAGAGGACGTTTTCTTTCCCCTGGAGACATTTGAGGCGGAGCGGTTGGGCCAGGGAGGCTGTGTCGGTGTTGAGCAAGGTGACCATACTCTTGGGCCATCTGATGAAATGCATCTTGACATGTTTTCATGGAACGCCCTAATATACCGATGTCAGTTTTGGTGGTGGCGCTAGTTTTTCGCATGAGGAATTATATACGACTGCTGTGGTGGGGTGCTTGTTTGCAAGTGCAAAATTTGTCGACTGCGCTTGATGGACATCCGTACCTGGAGGGAGTGGAATTTCTGCGAAGGCAGGGCTGACCTGATGTTCCGCGATCATGTTATAAAGGAAACCTGGAGGGATTCTAGCCTTTTTGATGATCTCTGTGAGGAGATAAGTCTAAAAGATCAACCATCAGTTGATTTTGCGCCATGTATTGACCAGATCAAAAATATATCCAAACCAGGTTAGATGTAAAAAGATAATATGAGCCGTACCTTCTCCTCCTCGGTCCATATATCGAGTGGATTCGACATATCCAGTGCGTCATGAATTGGGAGAACGGCCAGAAGAACACCACACTCTCGTCCCCAGGTTTATTTTTTTTTTTTGACTTCGGCTTATTTATTTTGGATTGGTCCAAAAAAAATACTTGGATGAATAGAATGATTGGTGTAGAATCGACGTCAGGGAAACGGGCATTAGTCTATGGGGTGTTCTCCAGCAGGGGGGCCAACAGGACCGCAGGAAGCGAACAAAAAGGCATACAAGAATACCAAAAATAAAAAATGGCCTCCCTAGAGAGAATTGGGCGACAAACCCAGGTCTCTAAATGGAGATGTATGGGCAGGACCTGGGCCCGGAACAAACGACGGAGTGAACGTTAGGTCGCGATTCACGCGCAACAAGAAACAAAACGAATGGCGATATCGTAAAATAAACGACGGGAAGAGCGCTCAATTGAGGATTAGAGATCGCTGCAGTCAATGTAATCGTGATCGTGAAGAGAATTGGCTAAAAAATTTCATGAACATGAACGGACATCCACGGCACTGAGTGAGATAGGATTCGCACGTGTGTTACGACAAGGTCAATACGGAATACGGAAGGATATATGCTGGCCGTTGAGAAAGAATATCAAGTCATCAAGGTACAGAATAAAGGGATTTAACGAGAGTTTAAACAACTGGTTTCGCCTGGTCGGGGGTGAGAAGGGGGGGGAGGTGGATTGTGTCAGGTCTTTCTTTAAATGTCACTGGCCGGATAAAAAGCGTCAAAAGAGAGACTGGAAATGAAGCATTGGGAAAAGGGGAGGGGAACAGAAAAGACAAAGAGGCGGGGACGAGAAAGGGGGGAAATGGGAAAAGAGAAGAGAAAGAAATGGAGAAAGGAGAAAGAGAGAGAGAGAGGGGAGGAGAGGAGGGAGAAAAGAAGGGGGTTGAAAGAAGTGGAAGAAGAATTGAAGCTTGGGATAGAAGAAGAAATGGAAGAAGTTTAAATGAGGAGAACGATGCAACAACGAACAGCATAAGACAGGTACAGGTAACGTGAGCAAAACTGCAAAACACAAGCACCGCGGGAAAGATTTGTAATTTCTGGCAATAATACAATACAGCCAACAACGGATGGTATGGTACGGTATATACTAGGACATACACACAAAGTATCACGATTCCATATCTGCCAGCAACAACCACTTCCTGCAGGGATGAAGTAGATTAATGATGGCATGGGAGGGATGACTCCCTCTTAACTGTTTTCCGTTTTTCTTTTAAATAAAAACAATTCTCATATCAAAATAAACACAAATGCTAAACAAATGCAGAAGCAGAAAACAAAATGGAATGCAGGTACAGGAAGAAGTTGGAGACGCAACTTTACCTCTCTTGAGAATTGATAGCAGACCAGACTACCCCGCCGCCCGGCCGACTGGTTCGATATATATATTAAAATATATCCTATTGACAAGGGAGGGTGTGGTGTGTTCTGTGGCCCAAACAGCCTGCGAAAGTCATTCAACGTAGCCAGTGGCCAGGCCTTATGCGAAATAAGTCAAGTAGTCTAAATCGCGATTGGCAACCAAGAAAGGGAGGGAAGTGCCCTGATATTTAAGCCCCATCAGATTTTATTTTATTTTTATTTTCCCACGCCGCTGCAGGAAGGCGTGCAGGGTTAGTGGGTTGCGTCTCTTTTTTGTCTGTTAGTCGGGGATTATGAGAGCCTTCGTTGTTGTACATACATATCCACCTCTTTGCAGGGGATAGTAAAGAAAGAAACTAGACAAAAATAAAAGATAGAAATATAGAAGAAGGGCAAGGGAAAGGAGGAATTGCCAGAGGGAGCTTGCAGAATATCAAAATATTAAAACATTTTGCTACTAGTGGCATGTCCACCCCTCCGCACCCTTCCAGGTTTGTTGATTTGGTACCTCTTTAGTCTTGATATCTCATTTATCACTTGGCGCGACTCACAGGAAAGCAAAATAATAAAGCCTGGATGTGGCTGGCAGAGTATTCCTCGATATAGTATCATGTCCGTCAGCATGATGAATCTTCTTGATGAACGATAATAACAACAAAAGAGCCCCGCATATGGAATCCGAAAAGAGAGGGTGTATTGGACTCATGGCCATCAAATATTTGAATAATTGGTGTTTATTTTCCTTGTGAAAATATTCTATGTCAGAAACGCTAAACATTCTCTAAGCGGGGTTCTTGTAGCTCGGAATCCTCATTTGTTCACTTTATTAGACAGCAGCGTGTTTCAAATAATGCTGTTGAGAACTATGGAAGGCACCGGCCAGTGGCGCGAGCGGATATGCCTGCTGTACCCCCGCTGTCTATCGAAACGTGCTGTTTCTGTAAAACCGCCAACGAATCAAAGTGGCGGGAAAGGAGCAAAATCTGCTTCTTTTTCTTCATTTTTTGACGCGGCTGGGACCAGTAGGAGGGAGTTTTAACAGGCAATAATGGCGCCGGTGAAGGATACATCGAGCGATTCGAGCCTGGTGGAGGCTTCAAGACTTGAACTAAAAAAAAATGCTCGTCATCGTAGCCACTGAACTAGGGACTAGGGACCCTGAATCAGGAAACCAAGAGAGCCAACAAGTCGATGAATTCTCGCATTACTAGCACCTGGCAAAAGAAAAAGGAAACATCCCTGCTTGATTTGCTGGCATTCTTTATAAATGATTTATTTGACTTTGGAAAGTAGTAGGCCACCAAAAAATACACACATATTGCAGAATGGAAGCGCTTCGATTTGCTCCAGAAATCCCCTGGATCGTGGTCAGTTTGGTAGACATCCTGAACCTGACGCTTCTGCGAAGATTCGGACTGCTGCCCAGGGGACGGAACCATGAATGTAAGATCAGATCCACATGATTTTTGTTTTGTTTTGATGAAGTGGACAGGCTCAGTCAGGTTGACACAGTAGGAGCATTTCGGACTAGCGGACTAGCGGATTGGGTGGAGAGCCAGCGACGCAAGTAATTGGAGGGGAATATGGGGAGGGGTTGTGGAATGGCTTCATGCAGGCAAAGACGGGCGACACGATGCAGATTGGAGCTGCACGCTGCAGGAGGACAAAACAAAGAACCGAGGAAGAGATTATTGGACAAGATGGCATGCTGCAATTGTAAATTGTAAGCATCAAAACAACAAAAAAAACAACTCATCCGTTGGTTAGTGTCAGCATCGATGGCAACAGCCTTAACTCCTAATTAAGAGCAAAGAATCAGCGGTTCCAGAACGGATAAAAAAAATGAACATGAGAAAGAAAGAAAAAGATGTCTAAGGTACGGTCTGTAGGTAACCGTTGACTTTGCTTTGGCGTTTTTGCCTTTTCTGGTGCCTTACGGTGCTCCATATATGGAGTATTGAAGGGAACATTCCCCGTATGACTGTCTAAAAATCCTAGATCCTTGGATTTTATGTAGTAAATTACGTCGATCGTATACAGAAGCATGTTAGTTGGGTAATTCGCAATTCCACCTGTACACCATATCAGCACGAGACAAACTGAACGAGAAATAGAGAGCGGGCAATAGGCATACTATCCTGGCATACCATCGCGAGAACGTCATTGATATTCATTGTCTAGCATCAATAATCAACGAGGGTTTGGTGTTCCACAACGGCAGCACGTTTGGGATCAGCCTGCTTAGAGGCGAGTTGTTTCGAAGGCAAGGAGCAATAGTAAGGCCGGATACGCGAGGTAGAATACCTACCGAGCATAGAGTGCACAGGGACCGAGTGTCGGCAAACGATCTGCGAGGATGCAGAGTAAATTTAGTAGTGTAATAAACGAAGAGAAGGGTCAAACCCCCGAAAAATTCAATGGGAGGTCAACGTCCTTGAAAAGATAAATAAACAGTTGAAACCTTGATGCACAATGAAGCTGAATAAAATGGACGTTGGTTTCTGATCAACGGAGAATAATTGGAACGGAAGAGAGCAGCAAATAGAAACATTATAGGGAGTATGGAAATAATATTTCACATCCTGTAATATATGTATGTATGTAGTCGGATACACTAGTACATAGAGTACAGTACAGTACATTACATAGACATAAGAATAAAAGCCACAAGAGAGGTAGCAACTTACGACAAATACTATACAGATCGCCTCTCATCAAAATCTGCTCTTCCCAACCTCATCCGATCAAAATGGATTCATGATTGCCCAATCACATTGTCTCCACAGGTGCGACAGCTTCAGCCTGGTGGATTAAAATGGATAGTGTCGCAACTCTTGTCGATAGAGTCATGGACCCGGCCGGATTCACACCTAGGTTTGGTCCTCTGCAAACATGGTGTGAAGCGATGATTGCGCACACACCAACAGTTCATTTGCATCAATTTGCATGGGCATGGTTTGATGTCTCAACTTTCAACTTTCATGGCGCGGGCGATTCCAAGTTACCTCTCTGAAGCCGTTATCGATGATCCTTGGTCTACAGTGCTCCGTTGCCGTAAATTAAGCCAGGGACGCGAACGTTAGGTTACCCTCTTTTTATTTTAGCCTTTGCGGGATCCTCTTGTGCACGCGGATCTGACCGCACCAAGCACGGGTGATATAAGGTTGCCTTTGTTTATTTTGCTTTCTCCTTCGTGGCTTTTTCGACATGATCCCAGCCAATTCCTGCTTTCCCTTCAAAACCGGATTTTTGCGATAGATGGCTGTAATCTGGATACATGTCACTGTCTGTCGCGGGAATTCTCAAAAACCACCGAGGCTTGTAGTATAGTTACCTACCCAACGCAACGCCAACAGGAGTTCACCCGCGATGAGCACATCCATAGCGTGACCCGTGACTCATGAGGACTGAGAACCATGATGCAAGGAGTCAGCCCTGTCTGTGGCTTCATCGATGGCCGGTCCGTCGTCCGCTTCAACCCAGTTATTCCCTGCCATCAGCTTCTCGGTATCGTCGATCGCTACCTTCCCCCGCAGCCAGTCAAAGCCGGTTTCTGTCAGCCGCCAGCCCCAAGCCGTGGATGGGTCCCCCGACTATGGCGTAGCGGAAGCTCGAGCGAATCGCAGACTTTGTCCACGCCTATTCACGGCTCGCGGGAAATGCGGTATCGCACGTTTCACATTTGTTACATGACTTCGGCAAACTGTGGTGCGGGTTTTTTCACTCCCCATTTGGCTATATTATCAAAATCTCCGGCTTTTATCTTCAGGGGCGGCGGCACGTACTCTCTTAATCCATTTCGTTGAAACTTTTTTTTTGGCTTTCCTGCTCACTGCTCACCTTCTCCCCAATTGATTTCGTTTGGCCACTCAGTTGATACCTATTTCTCCACGTTCTGCACTCGTATGCGTGATTCCCGACGCCACCACCTTGTGCAGTTTCAGGGAGTCAAGAAGGGATCTAGTGAAAGAAACACACATCACCGATTCATTTAGCTGTCCTTGCGGAGGTTTATATAGATCAGCATGTCAGTGACCCCTCGGCTGGAAGCCATGACAGACGGCATTTATTATTATCTCGAACTGGTGCTGCAGTGGCACCTTACAACATCTCATCTCACTAAGACGGTGCGACAAATGGCCACGTTGACATTGGCCATTTACTCCAAATAACTTGTTGTCAGTCAGCTTCCGCTCCTCATTTGTGCAGCACCAGGATGCGTTGCGCTGGATGCGACAAAATAATTTTGAATCGGCCCAGCATTTTAGATCAAGTCTTTGGGTAAAAGACTTTGCACCTTTTATTTTTTATTTTTATTTTTATTTTGTTTTTGTTTTATTTATATTTTTTGGTTCATATCACTGAGATACATTATGTCTCGAATAGCGGAGCATATTGCTGGTATATTTTCCGTTAGATCGCCAGGTTTTCATGTGTTCCCTTTATTACTCCTGTGGTGCGGAATCATTTTTCAAACTTCAGCTGCTTGGAGACCACTACTCTCATATACCTCTGATTACTGCATCGAGGGAAATCGAGTCACTCTAGGCATCCTTCTGTTGACCACGATTATACGCCTATGAATTTGGTTTCTATATTTGTTTTATTCTTTTCTTTTTATTATTATAATATTATTATAATATTTTTTATTTTATATTATTTAATTTATGATGTCTGTCTGCTGTCTTGTAGGCTTTAAACTATCTCTTTGCCTCTTCCGTCTTGTGAATTATTATCAATGGCTTCTGGATAGTCATGGTTCTTGATTCCAGGTTACGAATTGCCAGAAGGAAGATCCCATCATCACTGATATTATCCCAATTGGAGGAATTGCCGTGCAGCACCAAGCGCGGAAGTTGGCGGTGGGTTATGGATTCTTCCCAGCGAATGCTTAGCTAGATATCACTGATTTGATTTCCAAAGAACAATAGAATAGTCGACTGTCTACTTTGGCTACATACAGCATACAGCGGGACACTCATGCTCTGATGGATAATGTCTGGTTTGAAGAGGATATCCTCCAGGGCGTGGAGTGCAAATGTCGGGGAACTGATCTTGACCCATGCGGGTTGACATCCTTGGGAGGGGTACAGCGAGTGATGAACCCTTGGGAGTTTGTGCCCGAATAAACTTCTTTGTAGCGCGGGAAACGAGGCAAATGGTTGGGAAGAGCATCGAGAGTTTTTTTTGGGAGCTACTGTTAGTTCCACGCACCACCCTATTTTAGACACGCAAAAACTACAAGAATTTTGGTTTGATAAACAACTTCAGCTTCTTACCCACAGCGTCTTTTTTCGATCTGCAACCTTTTTTTATTTCTCCCCTCACTGCTGAAATTGCGTGGGGAGCCCAAGCCAGGTAGCACACAATAGATTAATAAATGGCATTCACGGATTTTTTTTAGCCATCGCCAGCCTGTTCCTTTTGCTTCCCGAAACTTTGGCTCAGGAGCGACAAGCTTCACCATTCTTGAGGCTTGAAAACTTTCGTGAGAACAGACATCCTGTCTTCCACCAAGGGGTCGATTATTCGTGCTTTCTCATCTCGAGAACTAGATACATGCAATCATCACAGAAGGAAGAGAAAAGAGGAACAGAAACATTCAAAATCCAACAGAGGACCGTTCAACGGCGTTTCCCCAGTGGTTGTCGAGCAACCAACCAGTGTCACTGCGCAAGTATCTCAGCAGTGCCTCTTCTCCACCGTTTATTTTCTTGCTAGGGAGCTGGAAAAGGATAGATGTGTGTTGTTCACATGATCATCTAAGCGATTCTTCTTCGACATCAACAACTGCTGGGCCAACTTTGATGCTTGGGCAAATTTTGCTGCTGTCGTTCCTCTTGTCTGGTCCTCCGGCATATAATTTTCGACCCGTTCCCATCATCGCGCTAAGCCTGGACTGGGCCACCCAATGACACCGCCTTCATCCACGCACCACCGTGATTCCTACCACATCCTCCCTCAACTCTCTTTTCACCCGCATCCTCCTCGCTTTCCTGACTTCCACCTTCACGTCTTCGCTGGGAGCGCTGCTCTGCACCACGGCTTGTTAGCAACCAGACAGGTTCAGACGGGGCATCCATCCCCTGGATCTGGTTTATGTCCGTAATCTGGTATCCGTTCATCTCGCTAGGCTAGTCATAGACGGTCCGTCTGTTATCAATCAATCAAATTAATAATTATCAGTTAACACAACATCTGGGCCGTCTAAGCAACCATCTCTACTCCACCTCTTCGCCAACCTCAACTCTGGCAGTAACATCAACATCAAGGGAGACAATCAATCAGAATATTTACCGGCACCTTATCTAATTTTGAATACTTGCTGCAATCGCGGACTAGTTGATACTTAAAAATACTATCATCCTGCTCATTTCCTATTGTTCGCCCTCTGTTTGATCATGGCTCTCCATGACGATGAGGATGTCCAGCCGGAAGCAGTAGCCGACGCAGTGACTGCCATGAAAATCAAACGTGATAATTCAGCAGAGAGCACACCCATCAACAGCACCCATGCATCAGATTCTGCGAATTATTATCCCAATGGGTTTTCGAAGTCAAGCCCCACTAAAAGTATTTCCAAGACAAAATCGCAAAGCGGGAGCAGCTCTCCCGCTGCGAAAGTCGAAAATGGGCAACCTGAAGAGAAATTGTCCGCTTCCATAACCGTCAAACTGGAACCTGGCCAACCGCCAAAGCTGTCACGGGCCGGTTCACAGAAGGTGGTGTCTCGACCGGTGCCACTTTTTGACCATCTTCCAAACAGTACTGCTGAAGCTACCTCTACATTTCAAGTTATAGATGACTGCACGTATGCCAATAAATACATGGGTTATACGGAACATGCTATGGAGTGCGACTGTTCAGAGGAGTGGGGTAAGCTATAACTTTCTTTTCCTTATGCCCCTACTTAAATGCGTAACGAACAAAACCAAATACCTGTACTTTTATACCCCCAATTCCTCGAACTAACAGCTTAATGAATTTGTTTCTTATGATGCGACGCGTTATATCAAATTTTATCTCATATGTCTTTGACCAAGTCTCTGCACGTCTTCATGCTGATAAGAATTTCCAGATCCTGTGGCCGGCAGAAATGGAGCTTGCGGAGAAGATTCAGATTGCATCAATCGAGCCACAAAAATGGAATGTGTTGGAGACTGCGGTTGCGGTGATGAATGCCAAAATCAACGCTTCCAACGACGACAATATGCCAACGTGACGGTCATCAAAACCGAGAAGAAGGGCTATGGCCTACGTGCTGATTCCGATTTACGACCTCATCAGTTCATATTCGAATATATAGGCGAAGTCATCAACGAGGCAAGCTTCCGGAAACGCATGATTGCATATGATGAAGAAGGCATCAAGCATTTCTACTTTATGTCTCTCACCAAGGGAGAATTTGTCGACGCCACCAAAAAGGGTAATCTTGGGCGCTTCTGCAACCATTCGTGCAACCCCAATTGCTATGTCGACAAGTGGGTTGTGGGAGAGAAGCTTCGAATGGGCATTTTCGCAGAGCGACACATCAAAGCTGGCGAGGAACTAGTCTTCAATTATAATGTTGATCGTTATGGAGCTGATCCACAGCCTTGTTACTGCGGGGAGCCAAATTGTACAGGCTTCATTGGTGGTAAAACACAAACTGAACGTGCGACGAAGCTCTCCAATGCTACCATTGAAGCCTTGGGTATCGACGACCCGGATGGTTGGGATACTGCTGTGGCGAAACGGCCGCGCAAGAAGAAGACTGGCGAGGACGATGAAGAATATGTCGACAGTATGCAACCTAGGTCGTTGAACGAAGATGGAGTCACCAAGGTCATGGCTGCACTGATGCAATGCAAAGAGAAATGGATTGCTGTTAAATTACTTGGACGCATTCAACGCTGCGATGATGAGCGTGTACGAAATCGTGTCGTCAAGATGCACGGATACCAGATACTCAACTCCCAGCTGAGTGCCTGGAAAGACGATTTCAACGTCGTACTCCAAATTCTCGATATCCTAGATAAGTTCCCGAGACTCACTCGAAACAAGATCATCGATTCGAAGATCGAGGTGACAATCAAGCCCCTTACTGAGTGTGGTGATGAACGTGTGGAAAAGAAAGCAGCAGCTCTTCTGCAGATCTGGTCTACCCTTGAAATTGGCTATCGAATTCCACGGATGAAGAGAGACCCAACAGCTTCTAATAACACCACAGCAGTTAATCGGTTCGAACGACGAGAGTCATCTAGAAATGATGAAAACCAAAAGCCAAGATCGAAATCTCGATCTCGGTCCCGATCACGCTCGATCGATGCACCCCGTGCCCCAGCTGCCCTTCGAAATGGCAAAGGTCCTCCTCGCAATTCATACCACCACGGACCAAGACCGTTTCGACGACCGCCATTTGCCAATCCTCTACCTCAAGGTTGGTTTGCGGCGGAGTCGAATGGAAAGACCTACTATTATTCTGCATCAGGTGCTACGACATGGAAAAGGCCAACAGCACCGGCACCTCAGCCGCCTCCACCCCCCAAACCCGAGTCCAAGGATAAGGCCTTGCAGGATATTATCGATGGCATTATGAACGCTAAAGAGAACACACCGAAAACACGAGATAAATCGGAGACTCCTGCTACCTCCAAACCGCGAGATGCAAAACCCCCAGAGATAAAGGAACACAAGGAGAAATGGCGATCGTATAGTGAAGAAAAGCAGAAAAGGCTGTATGAAAACACTGTATGTGCATGCAACATCTATTTAGCCTACATGGAGGTTGACGATACTGACTTGTGATTGCAGATTTTCCCTCACGTCAAGTACGTAATGGATAAATTTAAACACAAGTTACCGAAAGAGGAGTTGAAACGCTATGCTAAAGAGGTATGGCTCTATACATGGAGAAAGCGCAGGCATTGAACAGCTAGCTTACTGACGTAATTATACTCAGGTGGGGAAAAAGCTCGTTAATTCGGATTTTAAAAACCACCGCGTGGACGATCCAACGAAAGTTAGCGACAAACAGATAAAGCAGATTAAAAGGTACTGTAAGGAGTACTTTGATAAAGCGGTTGCGAAGCACCTCGCATACGAGAAGAAAAAGGCGGAGAGGAAAGCAAGGGAAGCAGCTAAAGCAACTGAGGGCGGCTCAAGGGATGCAACCGAAAATCCCGAATTATCGCAAAATCCAGAAATAAAGGATAGTAAAAAGGAGGAAAGTGATGTCGAAGAAGATATAAAGATGTCAGATGATGAGATGGACAAGTTGGAAGATAAAAAATCATCACCAATGAGCCTCGACGAGAATAGTCTCAAACGCAAAAGAGATGCTGATGGATATCTTGATGTGGATGTCGATACAGCCGGTGCCTCGCCTTCAAAGAGGACAAAATCGTCTACGCCCCCTCCACCACCTCCTCCACCTATAGATATGTGTGAAGATGTAGCGAGAGACAGCCATAAGCGTAAAAGAGACGAAGGTGGTGACAATGGATATGGTAGCAACTGCTTCTCGCCGGGCAAAAGAACCCGGTCAGAATCACCCCCTCCTCCGCCTCCCCCACCTCCACCTGCGGATATGTCCGAAATGTGCGACACTGGCGAAGATCAAAGTAGGGGGGATGAGGAATTTTGCATAGATGAAAATATCGACGTAAACATGAGTAGTCTATAAGCGCCACACCCCTGGATCATGAAAATGCAAATTGAGTACCGGGAAAAGATTCATATGGGACCCCTGAACAGCAAATATCCCTGGATGCTTTCCATTCTCTGCCCGATGAGACAAACAAAGAAAGTGTTGCTGTGGATGTCGAATCTTGTTCTTCTTGACAGCGTCAATGTCAGGGTGGAGATCTATTCACCCTTTCCATCCAATCCCTTGCCTTTGAGGACCTGTGGCTATGTTGTCAACTTCAATTGATCAGATTCAACCGCATAAGCCTAACATCGCTGATCACAAACTGGTACTAACAGTTGAGTTTCAGCAAAGGCTCATCCTCTCATATAGGTCATCATATCTTCCACCCTTTGGCCAGGTCTGCCCATACCCTAGCATCTGGCAATCACCATACCTTCCGTCCCGACTAAAAACACTCCCGCGCAAACCCCCAGAGGCGAAGGCAAGAATAGCACAAAAGCGGAAAGGAATGATGGAATAAGACAGCAGTCTATGGGCTGGGCGTGGCTACTCTGCCATGTCCTCCAATGCTGACCCTTCTAGCTATATAGCTAGCTTCAGTCCCTAGTTCTGATTCTTGAACTTGAACTTTACATATCGCACTCTAACCCTTCAACCTCTCTCCTATCTTTCTCGCATAAAATACCCATACACATGCACACGTGTCCGCTGAATATACCTCCTCCTATTCCACGCATTCATCTAAATGTCTTTTCCATCATCTACCGCACCCCATTACGTCACGTTATTCATGCATCGTACTCTCCTGTACATATATCCATGATACTCCCTCCAGAATCCTACAATTCCCACACATTTCATTCAGATTTCTTTCTAATGTATCACCACATCAGCGCGTCAAACTCTATTCCATGCATAAAGTTTAGCAAATAAATTCTATAATACCTCAATGATCAGAAATTCAAAGGCTTCCGAAGAACTGACCTATCTACCTACAAGCAGTTGAACCCTCGTTTTCAACACGATATTTGAAAAAGACCAAAAGCCAATAAAGACTTTCTCGTGCGTGTAGTTTCTCGAATTCTGTTAGCGGAATAGAATACCATTTTCTCATCATGCTGTACTATGCTAGCCGCGTAAATGCATGCATTCAATTTTTATTCATATACGACCTGCTCCATCTCAATGTTCTATTGAGCATTAGAACCACTGGAATCATATGATTGGCAGATATGTATAGGTTGCTGCCAGGGACAAAAATGGAAATTGTCATTCTCTTGAACGCAAAGCAGAGTATTCATGCTTTGCAAGAATAAGAACAAAAAAAAAAACATCTATAAATCTTCGTAGCCCTCTTTGTCCATGACAAATTAAACAACAACCCACTCCTCTCTCAATTCCGTGCGGGAAACCCAGGACAAAGAAAAAGAGTAATGAAAAGACAAGACACAAAACGACACACGCCCTCCCTTCGTTGCTCAATAAAAACTCTCCACCAAACTTTCCTTATGCGTATTCCCAAACGCACCTATAAAGTTCTTCCCAGCAACAGCTCCAGGCGCGCCCTCCCCCAACTTAAACACACTTTCCACAACACTCAGCTCCGTCGCCGTCGTATCCATCCCCGTAACGGCCAACCAGTCATTGACGACCATCCCGGCACCGATGACGGGGGAGCCGCGGTTCACGCTTCCCGCTACCAGCGGCACTTGGACCAGCGACGAGAGCTCGTCTTGGTCTTGGATGGAGGTTTTGGGATGCACGATTCCGCCTTGGTTTGAGAGGGACATGTAGGAGCCTGTTAGGACGTTGTCGGCGATGGTTTGGCGGAAGACTTCGACGCCTAGCACGTCGGAGATTCTGTTTATGGGTGTTAAGTTAGAATGGAAACTATTTTTGAAAATTAGGGGGGTAGAAGGAGGGTTTTCGCCGGCGGGGGGAGAGGAACGTGGGGTTTGGGTACATTTCTTCTGTTTCACGTTCGATATCTGGATGGACGAGGGCGACATGGTCATTACAGCATATCACATTCCCGAGGGCTGTTAATCGCTCCTCAATCCGTTGTATTTTGACGGCGTCTGGGAGCGAGTTGCGCAGGTGCTGGAGCTCTTGGTCTGTGGTTGAGGTGGGAACAAGAAGGCCTTTGCGATTCCTAAGTGCAAAAGAGAATGGAAAATGGTCAACTTTATTGCTGCGGCGTTGTAGAGGACTGGGAGTAGGAAGAGAGAGGGGTGTGGAGATTAAGGATGATATGATATGACATACCCTGCTGTTAATCGTCCAACAATTCTCGTTCCGGCGATGGTAGCATGACATATTGGGATGACATCTTGCAATTCCGCTTCGAAAACGCTGGTTGTTTGGAAGAGAGTTAGTTGGCTGCTCTATAATATTTCCCATCTTCGAACACATCAGACCAAAGAGCAGATATCCACTTTTCCACACCCATTCTCTTCTCTTTCTTCTTCCTCTTCCCCACCTGGCTCGGAGCCAAAGCATTTAAACCGAAATGAAGAACAAAAACACAAACATACCTGTAAAAGTTTTCTGACGAGCCAATGGCAACCAGAGCATATGAATTCGTCAACGTTGCGAATACACCAACCCTACATACATTAAGGGAAATCATTAGCCAAAAGAAAAGATAGGATTACGACAATTCAAAAAAGATGGATTTGTTACATAATCGAAATCCAGTTAAAAAAAAACCTGGAGAAAAAAAGATAAAACAAGATAGAATTAAGGTGGTGAGGGAAAAACAACGTCCAACAAAAAACCCGGAAAAAGGAAAATACTCAACTCATTCGAATTCTCAAACCGAGCACGAACCGCCATGATTTAGCTGGATCTTTTCGTTTGTGTCTTCGTCTGTCTATTTGTACTGTGAATAGAGATATAGCAAGTGGACGACGCAACTTTATCTATTTTAGTTGTGCGGCGCAAGGTTGTTCGGTGATAAGTTTGTAGAGAAGAGACAGTCGCAAGTGATGCGATGTAAAATGAGTTGTTGGAATTGTAATTCGATTTTTCGTCCTTTTCCGTTTCTGTTTCTTAATTCCTGTGACGTGGGGTGGTGGAGGTGAGGTGAGGGGAGAATGAGGGGGTAGTTGAGAATTAGTTAGTTACTCCGTAAACTAAGTATGACTATGGAGATGCCGCTTCTGAGGGGATTCGTGCCGATAAGATGTGCTGTTTGTGGAATATGTGTGTATAGTACACCAGAAGCCGCTGGATGGAATTCCCGCCGTATATAGAAATATATATACCTTAGCAGGAATTCAAGTTGTGTCGTTCGGATGATGAAAATACCGGACTTTTCTGTTGTTTGAAGGAGGCGATGTTTGACTGGAGGCTATAGTTGGATCAGTCAGCAGAAGGTTGTGCGGGGGGAGTATTGTAAATAATGGTATGGGAAGTGTACTGGGAAAGGGCTGGTATTGTGGTATTGCCTGGTAATCTCCGTATGTTTGACTCTCAAACAACTCTCTGTGATTGCGGCCAGACATGAAGCGAGTATATATATATATATACCTGGGGAAAATAATAGGAAAAGAGATAATAGTAAAGATGATTTTTTGCCATGGGAGTACCTACACTAGTTGCTGAGTCCTACTCCGTACATGACTCAAGATGACTATTTTTTTTTTCGGCCTTTTTGCTGTTTCTGCGCTCCACTTCTGCACTTGATGGTTTAGTTCGGCATAAACGCCACGACATCGAAATCGAATGAATTCGAAGTGTCACAGCCCTAATCATGATCCTGCAGCTACCGAGTTATGATTGGTAGCTCCCTCTCTTACCATGTTTTCTGTCTCCTGGCCCAATCTGAAAACCTCTGCTCTCGTCAAACATCATTTACTTAGGTATGAAAATGGGATTTTGTATATTATTGTTGAGCGGGTCACCGTGACTGCGAATACAAGACTAACTGGGGATATCGCTAAAGCGATATCGGATATAGCTTGAATCTATAGAATGCGTGTATGACTTATGACGTTCAAATCTATGAAATGCAAAAGAGGGGGAAACAATTGACTAAAACATAAGAAAAATAATCAAACAAAACGGAAAGCAGGGATATCAAACTCCTCCCACCATGACAGCCAGCCGCTGTCGAAATTAATAGCCGACGGCCCGGAACCCTCTAGTAGATTTGGCTATCTTTATCTCCAAATATAAATAAATAAATAAATAAATAATAAAGAAATAAAAAAAAAATGTGTACTCCTATATGCATGGGAAACCAGAGGAACTAATAATGAACGGAGAAATAGCGGGTAATCCAGCAGGAACAAAGGACACGCGATAAAAGAAACAGATTAAGGACGAGCAATTTAGTTTCTGGGGAGGAGTGGGGTCATGTATATATAGTAACGAATTTCGGGGAGGACTGTTATTTGCATCGTCCGTAGACAGCGCAATAACAAACGTTTTCATTCGGACAGCTAGTTATCCGTGGGAAACAGGAAAATCTGTTAGTTGGTATAAAATAAAGAAAGAAAAGAAAAAATAAAAAATACAATACAATACAAGGATGAAAAGAGCAAGGAGAACGAAAAGAAAAACTCACAACACAGCATCCTTCCCAAAAACAATATGCCACAAATATTCCATGACACGCCCACTGCTCGCATCGCTCTTCTTCGTCTGTAAAATCCAGTCGCGGAAATGGATATAGTCTTCCACGGGCCTCTTGCGAATCTGGTCGCGCGAGACGGCAAACTGCGCACAGCAGGCTGCTGCCACTTCTTTGGGTTTTTCCATACCCTGTGGTAAGGGGTTGTTGTTGTCGTCGTCTCCTGCGCCAGCTCCTTCTTCCCCTGTCGTCGTTGTCCATGCCGTCGCTGAAGAGGAGGAATTCCGCGGTGGCGTGCTTGTCCCCCAAAAGATTTCTTCCCACACCTCCTGCGTCACATGTGTATTTATCCTGTGTTCCTTTTTACAGCCTGGATTCCACTTACAGCGCAGGTTGACATATCCCGAGCGCTGGACGTAGTCCAACTGCAGCATGCGCATTGCGAGGACATTATTGTGCAAGGGTGCGTCGACGTGCCATGCCTGTAGTAATCCCGATCGGTGCGAGTGAAGGAATGCGACGGTGCGGGGGAGTTTGTCATAGTTGTCGACTATGTAGGAGAGGTAGGCCATTGATTCGTGGCCTTTGTTTGCTGGGGTAGTGAGGGCTTGCGGGTCTTTTAGGGTTTGCGGGGATGGGTTGACTATGTATATGGCTCTTTGCCAGCTATATTTTGTGTTGGATCGTTGGTTAGATTGTTGAAAGTGGTTTGGCAACAGATCTAAACAAAACAACGGGGAAATAAAAATATATACTCTGGAAGTTCCTCCTGCACCCAATCAGTATCTTCCTCCTCCAGCTTAGCCATAACAATGATTTTGTCCCCCGCTTCAACATTTTGGGCTGTCGTTGAACCTTGCGGGAAGTTGAGAGTCTCCGGGTGGAAATGCGCATTAAAGGAGTCAACAAAATAGGATCCCCCGCTGTACTGGTCAAGGATGTCTTCGACGTGCTGTTTCAGAAACCAGAGAAAGATGAGGATTAGACAGGCTATGCTGAAGGCGAAGCGGAGACCGCATTTCATCGTCAAGGAAGGGGTTTGCCCGAGGGCGAAATATTGATGTCCCTGGTCAATACTGGAAGGGAGGTGGCAGGGAAATAGGCCGTGGGGAATTCGTGGGATGCGAGCGGGCCCTCATTTGTCACCCTGAGGTATAGCAGAAATTAGATAGATACAGAATACATAAATGAATGAATGAATGAATGAATCAGTGAATAAGTGTCAGCTCCATTAAAGGGTCAAGGGTGTTGATTGAGATGGAGATATGCAAAGGAAAAGATGGGGGTGAGAGTAAATCGGCGAAAAGGAAAAGCTCCAAGGCGCGGTTGCGCGATGGTGCCAGAGAAAATATAAAAATGAAGCCTTGGTTCCATGGGGAAGCCGCTGGAACTGTAACGTCAGCGGATAATATTATTATTCTATTCGGGCAGTTTTGCCGTATGGAGTTGACATTTGTGGTTGAAGCCTGAGCTTGAGCCTGAGTCTGAGTTGGGGTTCTGAGGCTCTGAGCTAACAAAAAGGATATAAGCATCCTCCCTCATGTGCATACCCATACTGTGGAGATTGATCCACGCGGCCTCTGGACATTGCTCTGCCGAAGGGATTCGTTCAGGCTTGGCGGAGATCCGGCTATGCCCACAAGCCCGTTGAAGTTATTGGCTGCAGACGCTGCCATGCTTTAGGTCCTAAGTACCACTGCAACATCGTCCCCCTGTACATCTTACTACAGCGCTAGGTTGGTAGGCGGAAAAGGACCTTACTCTGAGACAATGCAATTGAAATAACTGTAGTTAGTTACTGAGAATTCGTAGTATCCAACATCGTCAGAAGTGAAGTCATTCCGTTGCCGAGTGGCTTTCATTCTTCGGCCCATGCATAGTTGTCTATATTATCGTTTATTGCGCCCACGCACTTTGCTTGCTAGTAATTAGGGCACATAACTGCTAACTACGTCGGAGCAAGTATCTACACATGGATGTTATACTATAATGGAATCTCGGAAGCTGTCAAGCATGTAAAACAGTTATAACTACTCTGTAGTAAAGTTGGTTTAGTTAGGGAGGGTTAACTTTAGTTAAGTAGTTTAACTAACTACGTTATATTAATAACTACCTCCTTTGACTAAGCCGTGGGGAAGTTCAAGCTCAAAACCAACCACTCAAATATATCGTAATAAAAAACCCACAAACAACCCCTTAAATCCGCAACATAAAGGGGGAAATAATCAATGCATCCCTTTTCATACCTGTCAGCGCTTCTCAATCTCCTGTGAACCAAGTTAATAGATCAGTGAGAGGTTTACTCCGTTCTCCACTTCCATTGATTCTGATCAAACTCCTCCAGCTCCAGGAATCCCCAAAACTGCCAAGGCGAATGACTGATGTGAGACGTTTGGATCGTCTCTGAAACGGTTAGCTGGCCTTCTAACCATTCATTCTCATGTTTGGCATCTGGGCTTCCAATCGAACCAGTTATTTCTCTGGTAATTACTCTCGACAAGTCCCATGAAACGGTTGCTTACGGTGTAGAAATAATTGCATAGTACAGCACTAGTTAACGCGAAAGTATTGGCAAACCCTCGCTGCCTTCTAACCAGAGGAGTAACTCTAGCTCCACTCCATACTAACTAGGTAGGTCGGCTTATTGCGAATGTTATTGAATGAAGACCCTGACACATATAGCGGACCGTTCCTCCATATATCTCTACCACCTCTCCCGGAATAATATAAACACTAAGTATAATAAAGAAAGAGATACATGCGGTGTACGCCACTCAATTAAAGGTCTAAATTCGGAGGGCTTTGCATGTACATGCACAGATACTTACCCTACACTAAGGAGCTCTCACTCTCTCTCTCTCTTCGTAACTCAGAGAAAAGAGGGTATATGTCAGTGACACGTCTATTTATAGCCTGCCAAGATATCAAGCTTCTTGATAATACTCCGTATTTGGTGAACAGATGAATTGAGATAATCATTATGTGCCGCAAAGTCTACAGAGATAGGTTTGGATCGACAGCCATAATAACTATCGGAGTAGTTTAACCATCACATACGAGTGGCTTACAATCAGTGGTTGATTTCCAGTTCTATGGAAGACGAAGAGAAGAAAAACAATGAAGCAATAGTTCGGCCATGCAGGTCGTATCGTATCTTCCTGGAGTTTTAAATTCATCGGATGAAGGTACCGTGCAACTCATGGACTGGAATTGTCAGCTTAGGCGTTAGCAATGCTCATATAGTTATATCCCCGGAGCCATCTCCGGCTGTCATAGCATTTGACATTTTTTTGATTAAAACCGAACAGCCCCAAATCGGAATTTCAGCCAGGAGCAACATTTGATAGACGTAGAAACTACTACTCCATAGTTAGCTTGCTGCAACTGAAAATCAGTTTTGAACGCAAGAAGAAGCGCACCATGTGTCATCATGGGTAGAAATAACCACCTGCATAATTTCCAAGAACCAGAAACGCAAGAGAGGGGTAGTTATAGATGGCCTTATCATTGGCTAGGAGCTTTAAAAATGACGTAGAAGACCTTTATTAAGGCTCTGGGTGAGTGCATAATTATTGTTGGTTATGACGGTTAAAGTTCCAAGGCACATTCATTGTTTTTTCAATATTTCGCGGAACGGCATAAATTAACTTCGAATCCATTCTAGACCATTTGACGAAACCATGGTTAACGACCTGGTTTTATAAATGAAATAGGAACATCGAGAACATCCCGCCCTTCAAGCAGCACGACCATGTTCAAAACAGGATTACTGGGTTCTGATTTGTGAGGTTAATGTTCTTCATCGACATTTAGTTTTTGAGATACGTGATTTCCTCCCGCTGAAGTCTCCAAGGTCCACAGATACCTAAGAGGCCCAAACCAGGGGTCAAGTTCCCGGACCTAGCCGATATCAAATCGTCATTGTGGGCCTTAGTTCGCAGTCCAGATCCACTGCGCCTCATAGGGTCACAGTTGATCATGGTTTAAAAGGTTGAACGCGATTTATAAGTTGGGCCCACCTCCCATCTAAATTAAACAGTCGACATTACTCATATATCTCTGTTCAGTCTCACCGCCCTCAGCACCCGGATTAGGTATGGTTAGGGTTAGGGTTAGGGTTAGGGTTAGTTAGGAGTGACCTTGAAGAAATATGATAAGTTCAACTACCATCAAGAGCATATCTACTAGAGATGTGCGGTTGAGCTGTTTTGTGTGTGTGTGTGTGTGTGTGTGAGAATATGACTGGTTGCAGGCGATTTTAATGAGGGGTTGTCATGGTCTGAATGTTAAACCACGCCGATGGTTTTTCCGGCCGAAATTTAAAACCACGCTCAACTGCAACCCCCCCGGCTCATTACAACAACGATAGTGCAACGGTTGGATGTTGGTGGGCGGGACAAAACCTCCGAAAAATCCCTTCCAGCCTTGTGGCTTGCATCAGAAGTAACTAGCTAACGATGACTGACTATCCTGACGACTTTGCACGATGGTGATTCCCGCTCATTCTCTGTTTCCTCATCGCATTCATGAGGTGCCGTTCGCGAAAGGCCTACTCCGTAAGTGGTGGTTGAGCTGGTCAGAGGCACAGGAGATGGAGGCCTGGCAAGTCCTGTCTGGATTTCCTTGGCCTGGGCCGGAGGCTAGGTTGATGCCTCGAGGCTATTTCAATACTCGTTGATATTATATATAGTATGGCTGCTAGCAACCGGGATCGCGAAACAAGGACCCCCGGCCTATTTTTTTTCACAGAGCCCCTGTTTCTGAGATGGCTGCTCCAGCGCTCTCCAATCGAAGTTGATCGTCCGTTTATCAGGAAAAAAGATGTGCACTAAAACACAATAGCTGCTCAACAAACCCATCTAGATTTCCGGGACAATAGCCAGGATTCAGCCTTTTAACTCCTGTTCCTGGATGTCATTTCGCTAAACTCCCGAGGTCATTCCTTGCTTTTGCCTTGACCCAACCGGTTTCTCATCCCCATACTTAAGATTAAATACTTACCTCCTGACAAATACAACAGGCACAGTGCGACCTCGACACCATTCAGATAACGCGCAGTTCGTCTTGTTGATGCTGGGTGAAAATGGCGTTCCTTATGCCCGTTTATTCCCCATGGTTTCGGGTCGATAAGACCCCACTTCAGCTGTCTCCTTCGGCCCCTCTGTGCCCTCAAAGTTTATCTTTGTTTTTCTGCTCTTGTTTATGTTGTGGAGTGTTCATGTGGTGCATGTAATATGGATAAGAATTATCTATACATATGTGATTGTGGTAGTTGAATTATAAAAAGCTCCCTTTGTCCCACATTGGGGTCCGCTGCATAAACAAAACATTATTTCCTCTTTCTTTTCAAGACTGCTTTTGTTTGAGAGGTTTACCTTTATTTTATCTTTACCCTTTTGTCGATATCGCGCGTTGTTGTTCATGTAGGCATCGCGTCTTTCTGCCGATGGCAGCAGATACACCTTTCTGACACCGGTTGTGGTTTTACTGAAGCATTTATATTCTTTGGTAAACCCCATGTTCAAAGACCATCCGTTTTTCTTGGACCAACTGTGCGCCGGACTTGACAGTCTTCGAGCCCTCTCAGTCGAATATTCTGTGTTTAACGGAAATTTGTGGAGAATCTCCTGCCTTTGTATTCGAACCAAGCGTGGGTGACGTTCAAACCGCAGAATTTTTATCTGGCACGCAAGAATCCGTCTCTCTTTCAATTTGTTTTTAAAACCATCGGTGCGCCTACAGCTGCCTATTACGCAGGGGCGAAAATGCGGAGGTCTATTGTCCTCTTCTTCCTGGGCACGTCGGCAATCGTATGCACCGTGATATCAACCATTATAAACGGGGTATTCGCGGCATCGTTTGACAATGCAGTTTTTGGCAGGGCCCTCGTAGCATATATGGGCTTGGTTGTAACCGTTATCAGCTCCATTATTCTGGGGTTGCTCATCCTCTCGTTCACCAGGGATACAGTCAGGGACCGGGAATTCTGGAAGTCGTGGAGAGGATTAGAATTTATCTTTCTGGGCATAATCCTCTGCATAGACCTCATTGTTGTCGCAATTTGCCTGTGGTTGTCTGATTCCTTGCTCAGGGAACAGAATTCCATGTCAATCCCGCGTCGCACGCGGGCACTCTACAGCGCTTGGTGTGGCGTTTGGATTATCGCCATCATCTTCCAGGCATCATTCTACATCGGGCTCGCATTGCCACAGAATTATAATCCGGCCTTACGAAGCGACTGGATCTCTCGTATCAATTTTAGCACAGCCAGCTTTCTTCTGACCAATATGCGATTATTAAAGAGAACTGAGAGGAAGAGACCATCAGTCGCGCTTCAATGTGTCGCATCACTACCGCACCAACGCCCCCCCACAGCCAAAGTGGCTTCACACTACAACCCAAAGGAAATGGATCCCAAGTCGTCTCGATATTCAGGAACCTTATGGCCCAGTTCGCACCTTTTGAAAGGTTGCCAACCTAACTCCAAGATCTACCAGTACACGCACAAGTTCCAACCTCACAGAGGCGGCAGCAGCCCGCTGGAACAAGAGCACACATTCGATCAGTGGGACACATCCAGCGTCCCCCGCGAAATATACGACGCCCTCCTCGAATCAACTCTCCAAAACCCAAGTCATCTCAATCGCAAAAGCAATTCTAATTGCAATGGCAAAGGCGATAATGATCACAACACCCAACCACAAACTCAATCCCGCAGCCGAACCTCCTCCTTCACAAGTACAGCCACAACAATCGCCCTCTCGAAATCCCAGGATTACCACCAGCAATCCCCACAGCCCCCCCGAGCTCCACATGAAGACTCCATCCTCCCCGAATCTCCAACCCTAGCCTCCCGCTCTCTGTCAAACTCAGCCACGCCCTCCTCTTCCCCGTCCTCTTCCCCTTCTGCCCCGCACCAGTGCCAGCAGCATCAGCAGCAGCATCAGAACCAGCATTGGCTCCCGTACCAACATCACGACCAGTATCAGCATCACGATCCGCTCCCGCTCCCGCCCCCCATACTCCCCACCCTCCTAAGCTCCCAGTCCATGGAAGGCCACATCCACCCGCTCTTCCGGTCCAGTAGCCCCGGTCCACGCCCAGCAACCTCCAAGGGGACAGTGGTCGTCGCCTCGCCCGCCGCGGGCCAAACGATCACGAAGAAGGCACTCAGTAGGATTAGGTCTGGTTCATTCTCATCTTTTCCTGTGCCGAGCAGTCCGTTGGCGCAGGCAGAGATAATGGAAAGTGAGATCGATGAGGATAATGAGAATAGTGATGGTGTTGGAAATTGTGAGGCTGAGGAATTTGAAGGTAGAGCTGAAAATGGGCAGGGGGAGGTGAAAGCATCAGAGAAGCCGATTCCGCTGCCGATGCCGATTCCGAGATTTGTGTTGGCGGAGGGGAATGGGGGCAGGTGGCTGAATTATGAGAGGAAGAGTAGTAAGGGAAAATATACAGATGAGGGAGGGGGGAGGGCGGGGTGAAGGTCTCTGTACTAATCATGTTTTCTTTACGTCTTGTTTTGTTTACTTTTTTGGATCATAATTGGATTAATGATAATGATTCGGAGTGTGTATATATATATACAACTCTCACCTCTCTTTTTCGTTTTTTATGTTGCTCAAAGTTCCCTTCGGTTTTCTACTTTTCTTCGTCCTTGCCACTTGACTCCCATTTAGAGATGGATTGGAGTAACTATGGTTGAAAATATGGGCTGAATTTGTCTTCCCTTTCTATGTTTTTCTCATGACGGTTGGATGGGATGGGATGTTAGTATCCATAGGATGGGAATGGGACACGGGGTGCATGGGTGCATCGGCGGCATGGATCATGGTATAACTGCCTCTTCATCACCAAAACACAGCAGCGGGATGCCCCGAATCACAGGACCTCAAGATTATGAGAATTCATTTCTAATGTTTTTAGTTTTATTCCTTTTCCTTTGTAGGGGAAGAATTAATATTAAAGCAAAAACTGAATTCGATGATATCATTTGACTAACATTCTTGGATTCCACGCTAATTTGACCACGAATTCATCCATCCGACGCTGAGTTTATAATAACTCTTGTCCAAGATAAAAAGTATTAATATACATTCATATAAGGCAATTCCTGTTGTCAAGTCTCGGGAGAAGGAATTATCTGTTTCGCAACAGTACAAAATTGCTACAAGTCCGGAAACTTTTGCAGCAGATTTACTCAGATCTTGAACGGCCCTACCATATTTCTGTTATGCATGCTTCCTGGGCCTATCACCAAACTTGCGAAACTCGATCAGCGGAAGTTCGTTCCAAAGCTTTGGCGAAGGGGTGAAGATACCCCGGAAAGGGAAGGCCTACAAAAGACAGCAAATGCTGTTTGTGACAAGTGCGAGATTGGGACATCGATGAAAGACGAGCTACTCAGCTCAGACCCAACCTCCAAGAAAACACAGGCGTATCTCAGATGTCTTACACAACAAATAAGCTTGTAGCAGTTGTGGTCAAAACTCATGTATTCAATTCCACACATCCATGATGAAGGGAGCTGTGGGAAAGATATTCTAAACCCATTTTCTTGTATGTATATTATGTATATCTTTGCACCATAATGAATGTTTATTAGTATAATGACCAGTGGTATTGACAGTGAATGATATTCCAGGATTCCAGATATCTCTTCTTACTCAATCAGTTATTGATTTAGACATTATGCATCTTATCTGATTTCTGCAGACACATCAATTGACATCTTCCAACTCTGAGCAATTCAGAAGTATCTTCAGAAGTATCTTCAGCTCACTGCAAGATTACCAGTCAAGCTGCCCAATGTTGCACTATATTCAATTGATAATCCTCTGGTAGTTATGGCGCGACACACCGTCCATCGATAAAAAAAAAAATCGTTTCGAAGATTGGGTGGAGGGCAAAGGTACAGCCTACTTGTCATGGTCGCTGTTGAACTTGTCCAGAGAACACTCATATCTCATTGGCTTCGACGGTGGAAACACCGGACTGAGGGGTAGCCTAACAGAACAATCGCTTCTCCGTGATTTCCGGCGACCAGAACAGTTCCGGTTAACTCTTTCTGTTAGGGTATATCTTGGCTGGGTTTCCCTCAACTCTAGCGACGCCTCCAGCAGGATTTTGTTTTCGCAACAAAACAGAGCGCATGCTAGGCGGTGATGATTCAAACCTTTTCACATCTATCCGCTCGGGTCTAAAACCACATCTTCTTCAGAACCGGAATGTATCAAAAAAGATAGCTGTTGGGATTCAGATTCGTCGCACTTCAATCTTAGCTTTCTCTTCGAGCTTCCCTCGATCATTTGCAATATCATCAACTCGAGTACCGGGTCTTCGTTCTCGGTTCCAGCCAATGACGTCCCATTCTTTATATCGACTCCAGTATCGAGAATGTATTTAGTGGCCCAGAGACACGGAATCCTATCTTAGAATCATTGGTAGGAGGCTGAGTTTGGTTGACATCAGTTAATTTCGTAGTACGGTTCCTCTCACCAAAAAAACTTCTCACTAGATGTTCAGCACCGTAAATTCCAATCTTAGATGGTAGGGTAATGCGAAGGGAAAGTACGCTGTAGAGAAGAAGTGCTATGTTATTGTTGGAGCCTAGGCTTCCTATTATGGACTAGCGCACCGCACAATAGTATATAAGCATCCCTGAGATAGGCTACCAATACAACCACTTCAGACGTCCAACAGTTTATTACTTCACACCAGCGGAATCTGAGTGTTCCGAGTCACGTCATTGAAGACCTGTAATTTTCTGAAGTCATCGTCTTCGCATCTGCTGACTGAAATCATTCAACTGTTTCTGAAGCCAGTAGCGAAGTATGTTAATTAATTCGATAATCCGCGAAACATCCTACCACAATTTGTATAATATTATACATTTCACTGAGCCAATCCTCGAGATGGCTGTTGTATCGTCAAGTCATTCATGCAAGACCGCATTTAACGGCCAGGGTATTCCGCTAGTTCCCCTCCTCAAGACCGACCGTAATGCTAATCCATGCGCATGAAAGTGATATCATGATCGACCATAAGGGGGCCTCTCCTAGCCGTTAATCAACGGCCCTTGGTAGGCAGGTGAGGGTAGCCTTGATTGGCAGTGTCCTTATCTTTCTCCTCAGGGGCAACCCGCAGCTCGCCACAGGTATATATTCAGGACACTTGATAGAGCTCACAACCAGTAAACCAGGGGGTGCTCCAACACTTCGCACGCTGTTGCCCGTTTTTGAGGATCCAAGTTTGTCATCCGATGGATAACATCCTTGAACTTGTCGTCCTTGGACATTCGGCCAATCTGAGAATGGCTTGTAGGAATGATAGTCTGCCACCTGATCATCCCAGAGAAATCCAAGGACCTGGCGGTTGACCCCGTCGTCACCAACGTGAGCCCATTCAATCCTTCTCAGTCCCCAAAAAAAGAAAACCTGACGTTGCAGGCGAATGACATGAGAGAATGCAATGCGCCTTGCGATTCATGTTTCTGCAGATCCTCATCGGCTCTAAAGATGGCTTGTCCGAGCATAGCATAGAATCAAGAAGCAAAGCAGGAAATGGAATAAAAAAATCAGAGTTAAACAATGTTCAAATCACTACCAAATTGTGGGTAGAACTAGCAAGTGCAAAGACATTTGAGAGCCACTCAAAGGATATGATCTAATGCTGTGTTGTTATCCATTAAGATAGTTACAATGCTGATCATTGGGTTGCGTTAAATCAGGATGTTATGACATTACTGTTAACCAATAACTACATGTTCCTGATTCACCCAAGATTAAGCAAATTCCTGATCTGGTTGCTCTCCTTTAGAATCCGGCGGGCCTCTTTGGCATCGACTCCCAGGTCCTCCCCAGCCAAGTTTGGGAACCAAGACCTCCTGGGCATACACAATGGTCCCATATTTCAACACCACACTATTGATGCCGGTCAGTGAGTCGACGGCATCTTTAAAGTGAGACGTGACATGTGCTGAGCTGAGGGGAAGGTCAGTGAAGATGTTCCTCAGTGGGTTCGCGGCGGTGTGGGGGTGTGTGTGTTTCTTAACTCACAGGACCTCATGGCCTCTTAAGGCCATAGTAGCCAGTGCTGTGCAGGACACTCCAGGAGAGAATTTTCCTGCCATGCTTCTGCACTTTCTTGTGCACAACACTCCTATAGCGGGGGCAGTACCTGGAATCATCGAGGATTCAACACAGGTGAGGATGGAATTGAGTCAACCGATCATCTAGATGGTCCCACGCAATGATGGGATAGCAAAGTCAGTACCACTCACGCCGTGCAGTTTCCTTTCAGTGGTTCTCACAGAACCACAGCTGGTCGCTAACCCGCATGCGATTGTTGGCGGTATTGAATGCACTGGAAGCCTCCACCTCAACCACAGAATTGCACACTAAGCACATGGTGGTCACTGTTGAGGATGGAGATGGTGTGCGGGGCTTCGCATTCAGCATGGCCCTGTCATCTGCTGCTTGGGGTTGTCCACTGGGATAGCAATGTGAAAGTTTCAAGGGGCGTGGGCAGCTTAGATATTGGAAGAGGCTCACTGACTGCTGCACGACCTAGTACATTCACAAGAAGAGCAGGGCATCAGTACCAATTGCAACACACCTTCTAAGCATTATTTTTCAGGCTCACGACACACTTAGTTGAGGGGCTATAAACAGGGATCGGGTGGGCGCGCTTACAGTTCCACTCTTGCCTCTGCTTGTTGGTGGGGGGGTTGCTTCCGTGCATATTCTGAAGTTTTGTGTACCATCGCTGCCGCAAGGAGCTGAGTTGTCTCTGTGGAAATTGCTCCTTGATCTCTGTCCAAGAGAAGCCGTCCTGCTTCAGGGCCACTAGGCGGACCTCCTCCTCTTGAGTCCAGTGATGTCTTCTCCCGCCCACATCCTCAACCTTCTGTTCACTGTAATCTCTTCCAGTGTTGGCCGCGGCTGTCATCTCGCCTGCAAGATCTGAGGCGGTCATTGGACAGCCTGTGATCATCTCAAAAACAACTTGGGCCACTGTAGATGACAGCATCACAGCTTCCCCTCAGGCCAACAACAGCATAGGGCAACTACACCTCTCAGCTTCAATTGGAGGTTGTGAGTGGGTGTGTGTGTCTGGACCATGATCTATGTTCCAGGGGGTGGTGGAATGGTCCTTCACAGTCATTGTTTGCACCCTGCTGTCCTGCCATTTGACACCTTCATGACCTGCAGTGGCTGCTGCTCTTTGGATCTGATACCAAGGACAGCATGATGCAGGGCCAGATGGCTGTGTGGGAAGTCTGTGATGCTTTGAAGGTGATTTCATTGAGCCATCCTCTTCACTGCTTGCATGATAGTTGCCATCTGTATCATCAGAATGTGCACTCAAGCCACCTGTGTCGGACATGGTCATGTCATCTTCAACACACTGCAAGGGTTTCCTGGGAAGCTTACAGTCTTGGGTATCAGGGACCTCACTCCTCAATCGTGCATGAGACTTCTGTTGGCAGGTCTGGTGTCGGCTGCTTAGCCCATTCTCATACTGCATTGAGCTTGATATGGCTTCTTTGAGGCAATCCACAATGACTGGCACTTTGATAGTGACCATGAGGTGCATGGCACCAGTACCAGCCTTGCGCTGGTGTTTTCTCTTGTAGGGTAGAACACATACCAGTGATGGCAGTGCCAGCTTCATTGCTTCCACCATCTGCTTTGGGTGAGTGAGATATGGATGTTGAACAGCTGGAAATGTCTCATTTGGCAGGAGACATGAAGGTGCTGTCAACAGCAGACCCGTCTGTAGCACTGTCTTCAGAGTCTACCACAATTGGTGAACTGAAGGGTAGCAGGTCATCATCACTCTGACTGCTTCAGGGCCATTCTCATCTAGGCGACATATCCTGATTTGACCAGGTCAAATAAGCCAGCCTGCAGGATCAAATCCAGTACAGGTGTTGAAATGCTGCTGCCAGGAAGAGACTTTGTGCAGGTGGATCTGACCAGGTCGCATTCTACAGCAGTTGAAGGGTCTGGAAAGGATTCATCAGTTTTCTCCTAGCCTCTGTCCTCATCCCCAACAGGTAAACCTAGAAGGTGTCGTATTAGGAACTGGTCTAACCAGATAGAATAAAAAGAAGAAAGGGGAAGAGAGATAGTCAAACAGTATTAAAGAGACTTTAAAAAATTAAATTCAAAGTTATCAATTGTATTTTGATTTAATTCAAGAAATAGTTCAAAAAATTAATTTAAAAAATAAAAATATTCTACTTTATTTATCTTAAGTTACTTGCATTTGGTGGATATTCAACATGTAAGATATAAAATGAAATTAAAGTAAAGGTTTACATTAATAAAATATAAGAAGAAAATATTCTCTTCTATAATATAATTGAACTTTAAATATAGTTATTTTAAATCTTATATGAATAAACTCAAAAATTATATTTATAGATATAATTTTTATAATTTAGTTAAAAATTCAAATTATATTTTAGTAAAATTGCTTATTGAATAATGATATTAAAAAAAAAAATTTGTGATTTAATCTAAAATATAGATAAATAAGATAAAAGCTTCAATTCATCTATTTAACTAGACAGCTACAATGAGAATATTAAACTAAGAATTAAAATATGAAATGAATTGAGCTGTCAAATTTAAAAAAAAGTTGATTAAGAATTAAAGTAGATCAATCTTTATTTATATTATTAATAAATACATCACAATAAAATAAATAGTATAGTTTAATTATAATAATTTAAAGTATTTAAAATTAAGTAAGCATTATAATTCAATTTAAAATTTAAAATAAAAACTTTAATTTACCTATCAAATTAGATAATTATAACAAAAATATTAAATTAAAAATTAAAACATATACTAAATAAATAATTAAATAAAAATATATAATTAAAAATCAGAATAAATTAACTTTTAAAATATAGTAAAGTAAATTAATTTTAATTGATATTATCAACAGCTGTATTATAACATTAGTTCTTAGTTTTAAAATATATTTATTCTCAAGTAGATATATTAGAAGTAAGAAAAAAAAATAAAATTCATTAAATTTATCAATTTTCTTAATCATTATTTATTTAATTTTTATAAATTTTTTTTTATATTTTATTAATATTAAAATTATCATTTATCTTTTTTAGAAAATAGAATTTATTTGACAGTTTAATAGTAATAAAAGCTTAAAAAATTTAAAAATAATAGTTTTTAACTCAATAAATATAAGATTTATAATACATATTATAGCTTTCTTGATAGTATTTCTTCTGTTAAGAATATGAAATTAATATAACATATAATAAAGAATTATAAACAAAGTTAAAAATATTAAATTAAATTAAATTTAAATTTATAAAATCATAATAATTAAAATAAATAAATTAAAAAATATAAAATAAAATTAAATAAATAAATTAAAAATTAAATACTAAATAATATATAAATTTTTTTTATAAATTTAATAAAAATTTAACTACTAAGCTAGATAATTATAGATTAATATATTAAAGTATTAATCAAATTAAAAAAACTTTGAAAAATTTAATTAATTTTAAACTTTAATTTTTTAAAAAATATATTTAAACTTAGTAATATAAATTATTAAAATTTATTTAAATTTTATTTTAAATAATTTATTTTCTATCTTAATTATTTTATTTAAATTATTTTATATATAAGAAAATTAATTAAAAATAAAATTATAAATTTAATTATTTATCTTTTTAGCTTAAACTAAATAGAAAAAAAATTATTACTTATATATTTGAATTTAAATTCAAATAAATATAATAAAAATAATAATTTTTAAATAATTTATAATTTAATATAATAGTTTAAAATTTAACTTTTACTTAATATATTAATTTTAATAACTTTATTTTAATTTTAATTTTAAACTTTTAAAAATTTATAATTATAATTTAAAAAATAATTTATAAAAATAATATTTTTATTTTTATTTTTATTTAATTAATTTAATACTTTAATTTAATAACTATAAAATTTAAAAAAATATATATTAAATTAATAAAATATATTTATATAATTAAAAATTTATTAAAATATGTTGAATTTAATTTAATAAAAAATTATTAATAAAATTATTAATAATAAATTTAATCTTTATATTTAACTTTTAAATAAAGTAAAAAACTAATTTTTTCAAAAATTTATTAGATATAATAAATAAAATAAATATATTATTATTATTATTATTATTATTATTATTATTATTATTATTATTATTATTATTATTATTATTATTAATCCCATAACCTTTAATCAATAAATATAATATTTATATAG
>NW_011371360.1:1042841-1044418 GCF_000150735.1 Paracoccidioides brasiliensis
AATTCTTTTAAAATATTTAAAATAATTTATAAAAATTAACATGTATATTAAAAATAATAAAATTAAAATTTAATTTAATAAATATAATTAAAATATATAAATAAAAATTATTTTTTTTACTTTATTTTATTATTATAAAAGTTAAATATTAATAAATTTATTAAATATATAATAAAAATAAAAATATTATAAAAAAAGATTTTTTTTATTTATATATAATTTTTAAATTAAATTATTATTAATTAATTTTTTATAATATTTTATTTTAAAATAAAATTATATAATTATATATAATTTAAATAAAAATAATAAAAATAGTAATATATAATAATATTTATTTTTATTATTAATAAAACTATATTAATTAATATAATTTATAAATAAATAAATAAATAAATATTTAAATATTTAAATAATAATTATATAATGTATTTATTATTTATTTTTATATAATATTTTAATTAATTCTATATAATAATATAAAGAGTATTAAATATATATATAATTTTAACAATTGATATTATTTCTTATTTTTTAATAATAAATAATATAGGTTTAATATTTTTCTTTATTTAAAGTTTCATATAATTTTACTAGTAACTAACTAATTAGCATAATTACACATTATTGAGATAGATAAGCTAGAAAGTTAAAGGTATTTTAAATTAATCTTCTACTAAGTTGAGAACATCATTCACTTGGGGGAATATACTAATCAGTTAGTTATAGCTATTTACTTGTCACTCTCTTTTAATTAAGATTCTTCAGAGTAAATTGTATCACTCCCTGCTGCCTAGTTACAGTCAATAGTACCATACATCCCCATCAACTATATTGTTCACAGACCAAGTAGTTAATCAAATCTCCCCACCAAGTGGCACCACCTGGCAACCAACCATCTTTGGTCCTTGCCAATCACACCCGCCAATCCACTGCCTAGCCGCTGTCTGTGGAGTACTTGGGAAGTTAACAGTCAACGGATGCCTCCCGCACCATACGAATACAACTCATACAGTCCATCCAAAACCACAGCCAACCCACCCCGAATAATTTCCTGCTTCTCCGCCCGCGACAGAGAGAGAGAAAAAAAAAAAAAAAGAAAAAAAAAATTCTCTCCCTGGGAACAATCTATATCAGAAAACGGAAACCATCGGACTGTTCAACTGCTCTGTAGTTACTCCGTATCTAGGAGGATCATACGGAGAACATATTCCTAGCCCTTTTACCTACATGAACTGAAGTAAAAGGTCTTGCAACTACTAGGAAAGTGAGTTCTTTTTGTTTTCCATTTCATGCAAGATTAGTTCTACCTACATCTACCAAACCCAGCCCCATCATCTCCAGTGTCCACACGCTCCGTACTCCGTATGCATGCAGAAACTTAACGCCTTAACGATTCTTGTGCTTCTTATTTTTGGTCCCATCCAGTCCCCAGTTCCCCCCAGTCCCCAGTCCCCAAGTCCCCAGTCCCCAGCCCCATTCCACTGATCCCCATCCCATTCACGGAGTAGTTACGGATACGCTTCAAAAATTCTAAATTTGTCGCAAATCACATTTTTTTTACTCTCATCTCTTGC
>NW_011371360.1:1044428-1045522 GCF_000150735.1 Paracoccidioides brasiliensis
ACTGAGCTTTGCCAGCAGGAAGAGCGTCGCGGGGATGAAGGCAAGCCGGTGACGACAATCCCCAACGAACCACCTACCGCATTGAGTGCATTAGCCGACATCGCGGTGGGCGACGTTGGCCAAAAGCCTGTAGAACAGCCTACCATGCATGAGCCCCCTCCTCAAGGTTTGCAACTCGCACCCTTCCGCAGCCTTCCCAGCATCACGCAGCAGCTTCCAGCACTACCACATCACCCACCCCATCTTCTAAACCCATACGAAAAACAACTACCAATCGAACAACCTCCTCGGGGCTTCCATCGAACAATTCTCCCCCAGCCAGTTCTTGGTCAAATGATACCCCCAACAGACCCACGGTCATTTCTCCCACCGCCATCCTGAGAAGAGGACGACTGCACCATCTTCTTATGGATTGGCTGGCTATATCCCAGGTCAATGATAAATTTTTGCTAAATCACGGCAGTTGTACAGCACTCCCGAGTTACAATTCGATTTCCGTATTCGTGGCTTGACCGACTGTTCTTCACTTTATTGATTTATTATATACTGAGTTTTCAAGGGGCTTGTTTATATCGCACTGGTTAAACTAGGAAGACCGTCCTAAGCATTGGCTGAAACAAAAGAAAGAGTAAATATAATTCTATCAACCATGTCAAAATTTCACCGGCAAACTATTTCTATACGGGAAGTTGGTGCACATAACACGTCCAACGATTGCTGGATTGCTGTTGAAAACCAGGTTTGGGATGTGACAGATTTTCTCTCCGAGCATCCTGGAGGACCGAACAGTATGTGTACAATTATTCACCGTATTATTTTTTTGTGCTGTACGGTGCCACCCTTACTAACTGTCCCCGGTAGTCATCCTCAAATATGCTGGACGAGATGCAACAAAAGCATACTCAGAAATCCATCCCCCAAGTCTTATCCAGAATAACCTGCCCCCTGAAAGACTCAAGGGCATTATAGACGAAAGCACCATCGACGATGAATGGCTCAAAGAACCCCCAGAACAAAACATAGAACGTACCTCATCATCCAACGAAAAGCCCCCTCTAACCACCCTCATAAACGCGCACGACTTTGAAGTCATC